>NW_012123154.1:4719278-4734045 GCF_000951035.1 Colobus angolensis palliatus | reverse complement strand
TCTCCTAAAAAAGTAGGTCCACATATACAGAATTCTACAATAAAAAACTTCACGGGGAGCTGCAGAACACAGGCAGTTTGGGACTTTCGTCTACAAAGTTGTCTTTGACCTTTATGAAATTCACTGAAGTTATTCTTTCTTTGCTCATTTACCATAGCTCAATACAATTTCTTTCTTGGATCAACTATTTTGAACTACTGTTGGCTTTTGGCCTCCTGTCATAACATGAATTTTCTCAACTTTTTCTCCTGAAACTTAAGAAAAGAGTATCAAACCAAAGATTTTCTTAGATGCAGTATATTTAAGTCTTGGCAGTGACTGCCACTTGAATTCACATTGAGCTTTTCTTCTGAAAGCCTCAAAGTCTCTTCAAATCTCATATGACCTCATAACATGCTGTGGGTAGGAGGAAGCTGGGCATGCTTAGTGGACAGTGGCCATGGCCATCCCAAGCCCTGAGAGCTCATGTGCTTCACACAGGACACAAGGACTAGGGCAAAAAATAAAACATTAAAGGAAAAACCTAGGTTAATTATATTCACATGATGAAGGATAATCTTAATTTATTCAATCTGTTTCAGACAGAGGGAAATTAAAATGTGCTTAGTCTCTAAAGTATTAATACTAAATTATGGCAACCTTTTTTTTATCTTTCTTTGAGAGCAAATTTTAAAAGAATAGAGCCCAAATTGGCTCTGCAACCCTGTTACCTTTACACAGTATCATGTCAGTTGTATCCAACTTCCAAGATCTTCTATGATAGATGATGTCTACTAGGTTTGTTTTAATTTTTTTATCTTAATATCTTTTAATCAATGCTTTTGCTTTCCTCTAGGGCATGTTGAAAAATACATTTTGAGTGATGTATATACTGACTGTGATTCCATTTACAGCAAAACAATGAAAGCAGTTGGTGTTGTGATGGTGTTAATATATTCATGCAATACATTGTTAGACATATGGGGATCCAGGTTTTTTCTGTGCTTGTGGAATTTAAAAGGAAACTTCTAGACATGCATTTTACGTACATAAGATATAGTGTTCAAATAGGGACAATGCATGAGAACATCAGTACTTGTCAGCTACGTGCTGTCAGCAAAGATGAGATTTCACTTCATGGTATTTTAGACTTCATTATATTGTCCCATGGAGCATTCCAAAAAAAGTAGCAGGTAAAAAATCAGGAACATTCAAATGAAATGATACTCAAGGGGGTGAGGAGTGTTTCTTCCCCCTGAAATTGTCTCTATTGACAGAGTTGACTTCACTTTGCCATTGAACTATGACAAGGTGATTATTTTTAAAAACCAAAATACGGTGCATAATACATTTTAGCCTGAAGCTAAAAGTTAAGTGTGAATATTCATTCATTTTTACCCTTCCTTGAGAAAAAAAAATGCGGCTGGAGTAGCAACTAAAGTGTTAAGGTATATCAATTACACAGAGTTAATGAATGATGTTTCAATGAAATAATTTTTAACAAAGGGGATTTAAAAAAAAATCTTGACATTCAGATTTTGTTTAGGTGGAGGAGAAATTACAGTTTTTTAATTCACAGTATCCTAAATATCAACATATCAGGAAAAGTTAACGAATTTAAATATACTGAAGTATGTTGTCTCCACAAACAGAAGACACACACACTCACACAAAATTGACAAATGTAAGTGTATTCTGTCAGCAGGTACATGCCATAGGGCCAGAAATTTGTGCTGAGAAAGTTAAATCAATCTTACAGTAGTTTTTCCTCCTCCAAATAGAATGAATATAGTGTCTCTTTGTTTCAAGTCTGCAAGTGGCTAGAGTTACAACCAGTGGCATGACTGTTTCAAGGTCAGGCAGTAAGTCAGTGGACAAGCTCACCCGCCTATGCCTACATTGTAATAAGTTAGGAGTAAGGCCTGGCTTCGAAGGCTGAATAGAGTTTCAAATGCAAGTGTTTTTTTCAAGAACAGTTAATTCAGAAGGTTGATCTGGTCAAATTTTTGTCAGCTAGGCCCACAAAGACCCACTGAACTTATTTAAAATTTGTATTTAATCTAGTATCTTTTATTTGATAAAAGACACTTTTTTATTTAATAATTTTTCTATACATGCCTATAGACAGGAGCCCACAAACTTTAGATGGTAAAACTTCTATTCATCTATCTTTTTCAGTTTTATCCACCTGGGTAAATCAAGCAAAATTCCTCTCCTTTTAAATATTGACAAGGAAAAATAAAGTCAGATAGGCAATAAAGAATTCTTTACTTCAATCCAGATAACAAAATCATAATATCAGGTATCATTTTCAAAACTCTTCCTTTAAGTGTCAAGATACAGTACATGTTTTCTCATGGACACTTCAAATATCAATTTTTGTCTCATCTTCAGTCACAGGACAGTGACTCTGCTTCTAAAGTCTATCTTCTTTCACTTCTGGTCATAAAAATGAGCTTCATGATACCGTTTTACTTTTACAAAGAATAAAAGTTACACCAAAGTTCTTTCTTTATATAAAGAGCCTGAAGTGAATTGTTAATCAATTCTCTCTGTTTGGGGGTTGACATTACTTATTTTGATATAACATCTTAAATAAAATATCAGAAACAAAAAATCTACTTTGATGCTGTAAGAAAATTCACAAATTTAAGTGATATTTGTTGACTCCTTCATGGAGTCTTTTCAAAATTTTAGCCAACAGATATATCTTCTTATAATACCACCAAAAATAAATTGACTGGTTGCATGTAGTTAAATACAACCCAGAGGGAAAGAAAAAGTCAACATTTTGAATGCTAGTTATGATTGGCAAATATGTTTTAAGATTATTTAATCCTGATTAAATTCAAGTTTATTTAAATACTACCAGAATTAGGTTAAAGTTTTTCCTTCTTTCCTTTTTGAAAACAATCTTTGGCCGGGCGCGGTGGCTCAAGCCTGTAATCTCAGCACTTTGGGAGGCCGAGACAGGCGGATCACGAGGTCAGGAGATCGAGACCATCCTGGCTAACACGGTGAAACCCTGTCTCTACTAAAAAGTACAAAAAACTATATGGGTGAGGTGGCGGGCGCCTGTAGTCCCAGCAACTCGGGAGGCTGAGGCAGCAGAATGGCGTAAACCTGGGAGGCGGAGCTTGCAGTGAGCTGACATCCGGCCACTGCGCTCCAGCCTGGGCGACAGAGCAAGACTCCGTCTCAAAAAAAAAAAAAAGAAAGAAAACAATCTTTAAGGCTGAAATAAAGTTAGAGAAAAATCTGAAAGGATTTAAGAAGTAAAGTGGATTTCTAAGAACTTCTGTGGTATCAATTTACAAGCATCTAATCTTCCAACTATAAACAGCTGTAACATGATGTGGGCTTGAGGCAAGACCAGTTTAAACCATAAGGCATGCTGTATCCAATGGAGAAAAGCCCCGACTTAAACATAAAGGAAAATATTGATAAAGTTGACCATGTAAAAATCAGCAATCTGTGCACAGAAAAAAAAAAAAACAAAGCCAAATGACAACTTGAGAAAATATAAAATTCATGTTATAAAAATAACAACTTTTCCTAATACATAAATTGATCTTTCAAAGTAATATGAAAAACCAACCAAGTAACAGAAAAATGGGCAATGGTTCAAAAGTATAAAACATGTTGTTTTGCTCATAACCAGAGAAATGCAAAATAAAACTATATAGTGAGATTACATTTTTTACTTTACCAATTTGACAAAGATGAAGAATTTGGTAACATACTGCATTGGTAAGTGGACAGAAAACAAACAGATCTTCTTTTACTTAAATGATGGTAATGAAAATTGTTGAGACCTAGATGAAATGCAATTTGGTAGTATGTATCAAAATGTAAAGCTCACCATCCTTTGAACTAGCATTTCCTAGCTATTAGGATTTAACCTACAGATACAAATTTTATCACATTCAAATAACATACAAGTATATGTATGACAGAAAATATTTTCTAATAGCAAAGCAGAAACAACCTAAGTACTCACCAACTGAGGACTGATTACTGATAATGCAATACAATTCAGCTATAAACAAAAATGAGGAAGTTCTTTGCACATTAATGTAGAAATAAATGAAAAACTTTATTTGAGGGAAAAAGTAAGACACAAAACTGCATATAATATGCCACCTTTTGTGTTATATAAATGCAAAAATAAATATATAGATTTATATTTTACTATAAACATTTGTATATGCCCATGTGTCTCTAGGTGGATACAAAATAAAAGAATAGCAGGTGTCCTAAGGGAGGACAACTGCACGACTAAGGGAGGGGCAGAACAGAGACTCCATAGGGATTCTGCTACATTCTAAAATAGTATTTAGATGTACAATTTAAGGAATTTATAACAGGACAAAGAGTTTTTCTAAGTTTTAAATCCACCGACCTACTAGAAATCGTAGGACCTGTGCTTTCTAAAGTAAATAGGTCATGGCATTTCTCAAGAGACAAAGCTCTCACAATAGTTTTTTTACTGCAGCCTTAAATGGAACATAGAACACAGAGATGTCATCAGCTCGCCTGTAAATCACCTAGATGAGCTTCACATCATTATGTGCCTACAAAAAGGCACCACAGGAAAAGGCAGACAAGGCTGATAGCAAACTACATAAAATTAACGCCTGAAGATGACATAACTGGTTCATCAACAGGAAGGCATAAGCGCATTTGTTATTTGGAATAAAGTTTATAAATTTCACAAATACATCCACATTTCCTTGTTAAGACATTCTTGTGTAAAAATGTAATACAACTTCAAAATGGCCACTGGGGTACAATTTGGGATAGTAAACAAAGCAAACCTAGCTAGTTTATATAAGGAAAAAACTAATTAGATCAATTTTATTAGCACAAACTCTACGTCAGATAATTTAGCTCCAAATTATATAAGAAAATGGGGAGTCATGTTGACCATGCTGTAGGACAAAATACAAATTACTATTCTGAAAATTAATAAATTTTGCTTGAAACATAAAACTCTTAAAAGAGGACTAAAATGCAAGGCAAGCTTTACTACTCAGTGTGCAAAAGAAAAAAAATTTTATCCCTCTCTATCTCAATATAATGAAGATAAGTACTGTTTTGCACACTTTTCAAAAATAGTCTTTTCAAAGCATCCTGAGCAAGTAGAAAAAAGCTGGAACCATCATATTACCTGACTTGAAAGTGTATTACAAAATTAGAGTAACCAAAACAGCATGGTACTGGCATAAAAGCAGATGCATAAACTGATGGAACAGAATACAGAACTCAGAAATAAATCCACACATTTACAGCCAACTCATTTCTGACAAAGGTGCCAATAACATACATTTGGGGACAGGACAGTCTGTTCAATAAATTGTACTATGAAAATTGAATATGCATGTGCAGAAGAATAAAACTGGATCCTGATCTCTCATCATATACAAAAATAAAATCAAAATGGTTTGAAGACCTAAATGTAATACTTGAAACTATGAAACTACTACAAGGAAGCATTAGAGAAATGCTCCAGGACATTGGTCTGGGCAAAGATTTTCTGTGTGAGACCTCAAAAGCACAGGCAATCAAAACAAACATTTTAAAATGTAATTACATCAAGCTAAAAAGTTCCTGCACAGCAAAGAAAGCAATCAACAAAATGAAAAGACAACCCACAGAATATTTGAAAACTACCCATCTAACAAGGGATTAGTAACCAGAATATATAGGAACTCAAACAACTCAACAACAAAGAAACAAATAATCTGATTACACAGTGGGCAAAAAATCTGAATAAACATTTCTCAAAAGAAGACATACAAATGGCCAACAGGTATATGAAAAAATACTCAACATTACTAATGATTAGGGAAATGCAAACCAAACCTGCAGCGAAACATCATCTCATCCCAGTTAAAATGGCTATTATCAAAAAGATAGAAAATAACAAATCCTAGAAAGGATGCAGAAACATGGAGACTCTTACACATGATTAATGGAAACGCAAACTAGTGCAACCACTATGGAAACCAGTATGAACACTTCTCAAAACATTAAAAATAGAATACCATATGATCCAGCAATCCCACTGCTGGGTATATATCCAAAAGAAGGGAAATCAGTATGTCAAAAAGATATCTGCATTTTATCTCATGTTCATTGCAGCACTCTTCATAATAGACAAGGTATTGAATCAATCCAAGTTCCATTAATAGATCAATGGATATATATATATATATATACATATACACATATACACACACACATACACATACACACACATATATATACACATACATATATATGTGTGTGTGTGTGTGTACATACACATGTATAACCACATGCAATGGAATATTATTCAGCCATAGAAACAGAATGAGATCCTGTTGTTTACAGCAACATGGAGGCAACTAGAGGACATTATATTAAATAAAATAGGCCAGTCCCAGAAGGACAAATAGCACATGTTCTCACTCATTTGCTGAAGCTAAAAAAAAGATCAATGATCTCATAGAGGTAGTGAACAGAATGAATAGAATTGTGGTTATCAGAGGCTGGGAAGTGTATTAGAGAAGGGAAGGATAAAGTCGGGCTGGTTAATGGGTACAAAAATACAGTTAGATAGAAGGACTACATTCTACTGTTTGATACCACAATAGGGGTACTATAATTAGCAATAATTTATTGTATAATTAAAAATAGCTAAATGAGAAGATTTGGGATGGTATCCAAAACCAGAAATGATAAATGTTTGAGGTGATATATATCCCAATTACCCAGATTTGATCATTACATATTATATTCTTATATCAAAGTATCATATGTACCTCCATAAATATGTACAATTATTATGTAATAATAAAAAGAAATTCTTTTTCACCTATGATGTCATTGCAAGAAAAAATATGTTATCAAAATTACTATTATTAAAACTAATTCTGTATCTTTTAATAGATTTCAACATCTAATCGATAATTTTTCTGCTATTGATGTCTCACTGATACTTTCAACTTTATATACTTGAAGTCTAGAAAACAGGTAACCTCAAAGCTTCAGTTAGCCAGGATAGAGATATTAAATTTACTTCTAAGCATTTTCTAATCTTTTAATTCACAGGTTATTTCAGATACCTCTACATTTCTAGTTACTTTCATGTCTGGATCCCTTAACTTCCTCAATTAGGATATGCTCTACTTGGGGAAAACCTCTTACCTATATCCTTTTATATTTTATATTATACTTACCATAACACCTTGCCCACAATAGATTTTTAAATAAATATGTATAGGCCATCAAAAATAGGCATATGGCAAGAAAATAGCCTAATATGAAAGAACAAATTAAAAATTGAGAGCAATAGTTCTCAAAATTAAAAATCACATGGTTAGTTTTTTAAATTCTATTGCTCCTGATATACCCTAGGAAATTTTAGTCAGAAACTGTGGGTGTGGGACTCTGGCATCAGTAGCTCTAAAACCTTCCCAGTTAAGCAGAGTTTGTGATCCACTGTCTTAGAACAATAACAGTAAACCTTTAGTGATCATTGGTAGTATCTAGGCAGTTTTTTAAAAATTATGTATAAATCCCAATGTACCACCCCCAGGGATTATGTTTTAGATAGGGAAGGAATCTGTATTTAAACAACAAAACTTCTGCAGGTGAGTTTAGTGTGCCTCTAAGATTGAGAACCATTTCCTTGGGTCTAGATCAGCATCATTGCTTGGAAACTTGTTAGAGATGAAAATCTGTGCTTCCCACTTCAGACCTATAGAATCAGAAACTATGGGAGTCAGGATGATGATTCTGTTTTTAAAAACCCTCCAGCTGATGCTGATGCACATATGAATGTAAGAATGACTGCCCCGGCGCGATGGCTCAAGCCTGCAATCCCAGCACTTTGGGAGGCCAAGGTGGGTGGATCACGAAGTCAGGAGTTCAAGACCAGCCTGGCCAAGGTGATGAAACCCCGTCTGTACTAAAAATACAAAAATTAGCCAGGCTCAGTGGCAGGAGCCTGTAATCCCAGCTACTCGGGAGGCAGAGGCAGGAGAATCGCTTGAACCAGGGTAGCAGAAGTTGCAGTGGGCTGAGATTGAGCCACTGCACTGTAGCCTAGGCAACAGAGCAAGGCCTTGTCTCAATAAAAAGTAATAAAAAATTAAAAAAAAAAAAAGAAAATGACTGAGCCATGCTGCTGCAATGCCCTGGTGTGCTTCATGCTGGACTACTAAAAACTAAATAACATCTATTCTAAAGTGACAATTAAATGACGTGATGAATAGGGTTTTCTATAGTTTAAGTTCTCTTGATCTTAACGCTTATCTTAAAACTTTTGGTACCTCTTCCTGCTTATATGTTAGTGTTATTAACAGGAAGCAAGGTAAATAAAATATGTTTTGAAAAAAGAGTATCAATCCCAAACTTCAGCTTCTGCTGAATTCAGAAGGTTGCTTTCTTTATGGAAACATTGGTTTCAATTTTATATTATGTTTCAGTTTGCAAAGTTAGTCTTATTAAACATTTCAAAGAAATTAAGCATTTAAGTAACTTAGATAATTAAATCGACAATTTGTGTTGTCAAAATTTGAATGACAGAACTTTATGTATCAGAATTTAATGTTCACCTTAAAAATGTTATATATGTGGAGACCAATTAAATAACTTCTATTAGGCACTAGAAATTTTATGCTTTATCTCTATTTTCTAACAACTTTCTTAATAGCTCTATGGAGAAGGCCTTATTATCCCCTATTTACAGATGTGGGACACAGGCTCAGAAAATTAAGGAGCATGACTAGTCAGAGAAAGAATGGAGATGCCATCATGGATTGTCCCCATTCTAACCTTTTGAGCTTGCCCTGTTCCTAAATACGTTTGAGAACCATGGCTGTACTATGCTGGCTATCGGGGTCTCAGCTGGTGATAATGAATTAATGATTGTGGGCCAGGGTAAAAGTGGAAGCACTGACCCTCCCATCCCCCACACCAGGACAGCAGAGATGAGTAAGCTTTAACGGGAAGAAAAATGACAAGAATTAGATATTAGAGTTATGGAGTCCATAACTCTATGGACCATTGGTCTAACTTGAGTGAAAATTCCCCATTTATTTGGACACTTAGGATAATTCAATTCAGTTTTATTGAGAGAAATTGCTGGGCTTCTTAAATAAATATGTTTAGCCTCTTCTATGGTTAAAGCATTAAGCATTAAGCAGCAACAAACTTCCTATTCTATTATCTCGCCAAGCAGCTGCCACTTTATCCAGATACTCTCATCAAAGAAGCCCCTCCAAAGAGAACTCCTCACTAACCATCATTTCCTCTACTGTCTTGCCATTCTGCAACCTAAAGCAGTCTGGTTTTTGCTTCTATCACTAAAATCATTCTCTTTGTTGGTCCATGAAGCCCATTCATTCTAGTACTTATGGAGAGCCAACTACAACACACCAGGTACTATTATAAATATAGCAGTGAACAAAACAAAGTTCCTTCCCTCATGAGCTTATAGTGGGAGTGACAGGAAATGTAAAAATTATCAAGTAAATGCAGAGAGTGTGAGATGGTATAAAATATTGCAAAATAAAATCAAGCCAGAGTAAGGGGACAGGCAGCTCCTGGAGCATCCAAGTGTGAGTGCTACCTTTTTATATACTATAATTGGCAAAGGTCTTACAGAAAGTGAGCATCCTGTGTGAATAGAGGAGGGCGTGCATTTCAAGGAAGAAACAAGAGCAAGTCCCTGGGGTGGACGAGTCCTTGGCATGCTTAAATAAGAGAAAGGAGGCCAGCGTGTCTGGTGCAGAGTAAATGAGGAGCAAAGAGGTCAGTAGGACAGCAGGAGCCAGATTGCATAGGGCAAAATGTTTTAGTTCATTAAAGTACCTTAGAGTTTCAGTAAATGAAGAAAACAATTCAATTTCTTTTTTAGGAAAACAGTAACAAATTCTGATCAGTTTTAGAACTCCAATGGAAAGAGGCAATAGAAATATATTTTTAAAAATAAAATACTACTTATAATCACATTAAGAGCATAAATACTTAATCACAAATTTGATCCAAAAAAGGCACTGAAAACTGCAAAACAGTGTTGAGTAAAATTAAATATTAAGTATTGAAAGTGTAAATAAATGAAGAGGAATTTCTTTCTAGTGAAAGCCTATAAAATAGAGACATATACCTTGTGTATGGATTAGAAGACTTAATACTAATAATATGTCAATTCACCTCCAAAATAATTTATAAACATTATTAATTTCAGTAAAAAATCCAGCAGGTTCTTTGTAAAAGCTGAAATGTTGACTATAATGTTTTAATACGGAAATACGAAAGTCCTAGAATCATTAAAACAATTGTGAAAAAGAAAAAATAAATAATTTGGGGATGTTTAATACTTAACATAAAGCTAAAATTATCAAGACAACATAAAGTTGACATAAATAGAGACATATAGATCAACGAATTAGAATAGAAAATCCAGAAATAGACCTATGTATATGATAGCTATTGATTTTCAACAGAAGTTTCAAGGCGATACAGTGGAGAAAGGATTAATCTTTTCAACAAATAGTACTGGAACAACTGTCTCAAAAGTCTGATAAAATCAAACCCTGTCTCACACCATACACACAGTTAAACTCAAAATGAATAACAGAACTAAATATAGAATTGAAGTATTAAATCTTCTAGTAAAAAAGAGGAGAAAATCTTTGCAACCTTGGGACAAAGATTTCTTCAACAGAAAACACACACAGAGAAACACAAATATCTAGACACAAGCCCACAGACACACAAAATACTCACCATAAAGGAGTAAAATCAGTAAAATGAAAACTTCTGCTCTTCAAAGGACACTTTTAAGAAGATATAAAGGCAAACCATGGGCTAGGATAAAATATTAACAGTATATATTATATATGTAATGTACTTGTAACATACACCCAACAAAAACCTTTTAAGCAACAGTTTATTATATCTCATGATATTATGAGTTTGCTGGACTCAACTGGCCAGTTATTCTACTTTATTTTATAATAGCTGTGGTCATTTGTATGGCTGCATTTGTTTGGGAACCCAGCTGGGGCTGGAATCTAACCAACATCTTGCACCCAGAAGGTATATAGAACACAACTGAATAATAAAAAGATAAAATCCAATTAAAATGTCCAACAGTATTAAACAGACACTTCACAAGAGACACAAATGGTTAATAAGTCCATGAAAAAGGAATTCAACATCATTAATCATCTGGGGAAAATGTTACAATTATTGGGGAAAAAGTACAGTGGGTTACCATTACATTACCATTAGAATGCCTAAAACTTTAAAAAATTAGCAATACCAAGAAGTGGTGATGGTGTGAAACAGCTGGAACTCTCTGACGAAAAATTTGCTCAAGGTAGTTTGCAATGCTATCGCGTCTTTAGAAAACAGTTTGATGATTTCTAATGTTAAACATGCATGTATGGTATGATTCAACAAAATTATACCTGTATGCATTTCCCGAAGAGAAAGAAAACCATAACAACAAAATGACTAAGACAAGAATGTTCATAGTAGCTTTACTACTAACAGCCACAAAGTGGAAACAAATGTCTAAATCGTGGCATATTTATAAAAAAGGATGCTAGTCAGCAATATGGAAGAACAAATTGCAATACACAAATAACATGAATAAATCTCAAAAGTAACCCAAGTGAAAGAAGTTGGGCACAAAAGTATGGTACCTGTCCCCACCCTACATCTGTTGGGGATATGTTCCAAAACCCTTAGTGAATGCCTGAAACCATGGATAGTACTGAATCCTGCAGTGCAGTCCTATACCACATAATGACATTTCAATGAAGAACAAACTGTATATTCAAGCTTGTCCAACCCTTGGCACTCAGCCAGCATGTGGCCCATGAGGGGTTTGAACACAGCTGAACACAAATTCATAAACTTTCTTAAAACACTATGAGACTTTTTTTGCTTTTTTTTTTTTTTAGCTCATCAGTTATCGTTAGTGTTAGTGTATTTTATGTGTGGCTCAAGACAATTCTTCTTCTTCCAATGTGGCTCAGGGAAGCCAAAAGATTGGATATCCCTGGGATGGTGGTCCCATAAGCTTATACTATAGTGGAAAAATTTCTGTTGCCTAATGATGTAACCATCATAAAATTGTAATGCAATGCATTACTCACCTGCTTGTTGTGATGCTGATGTAAACAAACCTACTGCCAGTCTTATAAAAGTTTGGCACATACAATTATGTACAATACATAATTCTTGATAATGATAATAAATAGGTGACTGGTTTATGTATTTACTATGCTTTACTTTTTAATGTTATTTTAGAGTGTACTCCTTCTACTTACTAAAAAAGTTAACTGTAAAAAAAGCCTCAGGCAGGTCTTTCAGGAGGTATCCAAAAGAAGGCTTTGTTATCATAACGTCTGACAGCAACATGTGTGTTACTGTCCCTGAAGACCTTCCAGTGGGATAAGATGTGGAAGTGAAAGACAGTGATAATGATGATCCCGGCCATGTGTAGGCCTAGCTGATTGTATGTTTGCATATTAGTTTTTAACAAAAATGTTTAAAAATTAAAAAACTTTAAATTGAGAAAAGCTTATAGAACAAGGATATAAAAAATATTTTTTACAGCTGTACAGTGTGGTTTTTTTAGCTGTGTTACTACAAGAGTCAAAATGTTAAAAAATTTAAAAGTGTATAATGGAAAAAGTTACAATAAGCTAAGATCAATTTATTATTAAAGAATGAAAATTTTCATCAATTTATTGTATCCCAACTATACAGTGTTTATAAAGCCTACGATAGTGTGAAGTAATGTCCTAGGCTTTCACTTTCACTCACCATCCACTCCTTGACTTACCCAGAGAATCTTCCAGTCCTGTAAGCTCCATTCATGGTAGACGCCCTATACTAGGGTATCGTTTTTTATCTGTTACACAGTATTTTTACCGTACCTTTTCTATGTCTGGATATGTTTAGATACACAGATACTACTGTGTAACAACTACCTACAGTATTCAGTAGAGTAACATGTTGTACAGGGTTCTGGACTAGAAGCAACAGACTATACCACGTACCCAAGGTGTGTGGTAGGCTATCCCATCTAGGTTTGTGTAAGTACATTCTATGAAGTTCACACAGGGATAACATTTCTCAGAATGTATCCCCCTTGTTAAGCTACACATGACTACATATACTGTTTATCCTATCCATACATATCTATAATAAAGTTTAATTTATAAATTTGGCACAGTAAGATATTAACTATAATTAATAATATGGAAGAATTATAATAATATATTTTAATAAGTATTATGTGAATGTGGAACTTCTCCCTCAGAATTTTTTCAGACCACAGTTTGCTGCAGGTAAGTAAAACCAAAGAGAGCAAAGCCACAGATAAATGGGATACAGTTGAACTTCTGTATTCACAGGTTTTGCATTTGAGGGTTCAAGTAACTGAGAATAAAATATTCAGGGAAAAAAACAAAAAATAACAAATAAGAACACAACAATAGATTAATACAAATATAAATACAGGATAACAACTTATATAGCATTTACATTGTATTAGGTATTGTAAGTAATCTAGAGGTCACTTAAATATATGGGAAGATGTGTATAGGTTACATGTAACTGTTATGCCATTTTATATAAGGGATTTCCACAGGGGTCCTGGAACCAATAACCTTCAGATTTTGATGTAGAACTGTGTATACACCATATGAGTTCATTTATATAAAATTCCACAATAGGTAATACTAATTTATAAGGACAAAAATCAAATCTCTTGTGCCTGGGGTAGGATGGAGTAACTGCCCAAAAAGGAACATGAGGGACATAAACAAATGTTTCATATCTTAACTGGTATGGTGATTATATGGGCATAAACATTTGGTAAGGCTCACCAAACTATTCACTTTCAGTGGGATCATTCGGTTTACTGTATATGAATTACAGCACAATAAAACATATTTAAATAATCCCATAATTTATTAATATTTTAGTCATGTAAAACATTAGATAATGACAAGGTAACTGTACATCCTGATTAATTTAAAGTTGCAAAAAATTGTTTCTAGAGAAGAAAATGTAAGTTTGATTTATAGCCTTTGTAATAATACATAAGGTAGTTTATTTTGAAAATAACACTGTTTTTTGACAGCCTTATATTTAGTTTAAAACCTTTTACTAAATTTTGAAAAATAATAATAATTATGAGTGGATCCTCCAGAAAACTTTTATATGTCAGTTTTATACTTCTTCATGTTAAATGAAGTGAAGCTACTGAGACCCCAAGCAGTTAACTGCATTGCCAGAAAAGGATTGAATTAGTAATTTATTTCTTCTTCAGGACAGTAAAAAATATCACTCTGTCTCCATAACCTTTAGCTTATGATGAAGCAAGACTTTCTGACTGATGTATTTTAAAATGGGTAAGCCAATTAAAAACTTATTCCATAGCATGATGTCTAAATAAAAGTAAGTAAAACTGAAGTTTTCATACCACTGGGTTAATATGTAGCTTATCTATTAGCCTGATGTCCTCCAAATATCTAATTTGATTTAGAATATAGGTTCTGGTTTCAAAATGGTGGCATAGAAGCAAGCAGTCTTCACTCCCCCTAACAGAAAGAAACAAACAAACAAACAAAAGAAGCAAACACACAAGACTGAGATTGTCGCCAGCAATATTCCAAATTTTAAATATGAAGATGAAACAGTTCCCAGCACCACACAGAAATTAAAAATTCTCTTAGCAGATGGTAAGAAAATCAAACCTTGACATCCACAAATT
>NW_012123154.1:4707490-4718387 GCF_000951035.1 Colobus angolensis palliatus | reverse complement strand
AAACAAGAGCAAGCAGAACATCAAGATCTCCACAAACAGCAAAGAACCAGTGCCTGATCCTGGCCAAAAATTCAAAACTACAGTTTTAAGAAAACTCAGATAACAGAGATAACAGAGAAAACTTCAAGATAACAGAGAAAGCAATTCAGAATTAATCAAAGCAATTTAACAAAGAGATTAAGATAATAATTTAAAAAATTAAACAGAAACCTTGGAATTGAGAAATGTACTTCCTGAACTAAAAAATTATTAGACACTCTTAACAGCAGAATGGATCAAACAGGGGGAAGAATCAGTGATCTCAAAGACAAGCTATTTGGAAATATATAGTCATAGGAGAAAAAAGTAAAAAGAATAAAAAGAAACAAAGATTGCCTATGAGATATAGAAATGACTTCAAGAGACCAAGTCTAAGAGTTACTGGTGTTCAAAAGAGAGTTGAGCGAGAGCAAGAGTTAGAAAGCTTATTCAAAGAAATAATAACAAAAAAATGTTTTCCAAAGCTTGAGAAAGATATAAATATCTAGGTACACGATGATCAGAGAACACCAAACAGATTTGGCTCAAATAAAGCTACTCCAAGGCATATAATAATCAAAATCTCAAAGGTGAAGGACAAGAAAGGATCCTAAAAGCAGCAAGAGAAAAGAACCAAATGACAAATAAGAGCTCCATTTGTCTTCTCAACAGAAACTGTACAGGCCAGGAAGGAGTAAAATAATATGTTCAAACTGCCAAAAGAAAATAAAAGTGGCCATTCAAGAATACTGTATTCAACAAAGTTACCCTTCCAAATATAAAGGAGAGATAGTCTTTCCCAGACAAACAAAAGCTGAGAGAATTCATCACCACTAGATCTGTCTTACAAGAAATGCTAAAGGGAGTTATTTAACCTGACAAAAAGTAAAGTACAAAAAAATGGTATAAAACCCACTGGTAAAATTAAAGACATGGGAAAATCCAGAATACTGTAATATTGTAATTATGGTGTGCAATCAATTAATTTTTTGTGTAGAAGGCCCAAAGGCAAATCTGTCAAAAACAATAATAGATACAGCAACCTGTAAAATAAAATTAAGTAAATTGAAATAACTAAAGTCCAAATGTAGGAGAGAGAGAGGTAAACTATGGATTTTTAAAATTTTTTCTTTGTTCCTACTTTTTACTTTGTGATCTAAGATGAGTTGTCATCTCTTTAAAATAACTTGCTATATCTATAAAGTGTTTTTGTAAGCCGCATGGTAACCACAATGCAAAAATCTATAATAGACTCACACACACACAAAAGCAATGAATTAAAACATATTACCAGAGAAACTCACCTAACCACAAAGGAAGACAGTAAAAAAGGAAGACAGGAGTTCCAAAACAATCAGAAAACAAAGAACAAAATGGCAGTAGTAAGTTCTTACTTATCAATAATAACACCAAATATAAACTCAGTTCTCCAAATAAAAATTATAGAGTGGCTGAATGGAAAAAGAAACAAGACCCAACTAAATGGTACATAAAAGAAACCCACTTCACCTATAAAGACATACACTGACTGAACGTGAAGAAATAGAGAAAGATATTTCAGGCAACTGGAAACAAAAAGAAAATGAACAAGAGAAGCTATACTTAGACAAAAGACTACAAATCAAAAACTGAAAAGAGACAAAGAAAGTTACTATATAATGATACAGTGGTTAATTCAGCAAGAGAATATAATATCTATGCACCCAACATAGGAGGTCCAAAGTATATGTGGCAAACATAAATAGATATAAAGAAAGAGATAGACTGCAATTCAATAATAGTAGCAGACTTTATCACTCCATTCTCAGTAATGGACATATCTAGACAGAAAAATCAACAAAGAAACATTGGAGTTAAACAACATACTAGACCTCATAGGCCTAATTGACAGTTACAGAACATTTCACCCAACTGCTGCAGAATACACAAGTTTTTTATCAATACATAAAATGTTCTCCAGAATAGACCATGTCTTATGCCACAAAACAAGTCTGAACAGATTCATAATTGTAGAAACCATATCAACTGTCTTTTCTGACTACAGTGGAATAAAACTAGAAATCAATGATAAGATGAACCTCAGAAACTTCACAAACACATAGAAATTAAATAACATGCTCCTGAGAGATAAAAGGACCAATGAAGAAGCTAAGGAAAAATTTAAAAATGTATTTAAACAAATGAGAATGGAAATATATCATATCAAAATTTATAGGATATAGCAAAAGAAGTAATAACAAAGAAGTTTATAGCAATAAATGTCTACATCAACAGAATAGAAAGACTTCAAATAAACAACCTAATGATGCACCTAAAGGAACTAGAAAAGCAAGAACAAGCCAAAACCAAAGTTAGTAGAAAGAAAGAAATAATAAATACAAGAGCTAAAATAAATGAAACTGAGATAAAAACAATACAGAAGATCCATGAAACTAAAGGCTGGATTTTGAAAAGATAAACAAAGTCGCCTAGCCTTTAGTTAGACTAAGATAAAAAAGAGAAAGACCCAAACAAATAAAATCAGAAATGAAAAAAGAGACAAAACAAGTGAGATAACACACATACAAAGAATCACTAAAGACTATTATAGAAAACTATATGTCAATAATTTGGAAAATATAGAAGAAATAGATAAATTTCTGGACACATATAACCAACCAAGATTGAACCATGAATAAATAGAAAACCTCAATAAATCAATAACAAGTAATGAGGTTGAAGCTGTAATATAAATTCTCCCTCAAAGAAAAGTCTAGAACCTAATGACTTTACTGATGAATTTTACCGAAGTTATGAAGATGTACTAATTCTACTCAAATCCTTCAAAAAAGTTGGAGAGAATATTTCCAAACTCAACTCATGAGTTCAACATTACCCTGATACCAAAACCAGACAAGAAAGCAACAAAAAAGTAAACTACAGGCCAATATCACCAATTAATATGGATGCCAAAATCCTCAACAAAATACTGGCAAACCAAATCCAACAACAAATTTAAAAGAACATTCACCATGGTCAAGCGGGATTCATCCCAGGGATGCCAGGATGGTTCAACATAAGCACATCAGTAAATGTGCTACATCACATTAATGGAATAAAGAACAAAAAACATATGATTAGCTCAATAGATACAGAAAAAGTATTCTATATAATTCAATACGTCTTTGTGATTAAAAAAAAACCTTCATCAAACTAGATATAGAAAGAATATATCTCAAAAAAGACCATTTACGACAAACTCACAGCTAACATCACACTGAATTGGGAAAAATTTAAGGCATTTCCTCTAAGATATGAACAAGACAACAGTGCCTACTTTCAGTACGTTTATTCAACATAGTACTGGAAGTCTTGTCCAGAGCAATTAGGCAAGACAAACAAATAAAGGGAATCAAAATTATCAAGGAAGAAATCAGGCCGGGTGCGGTGGCTCAAGCCTGTAATCCTAGCACTTTGGGAGGCCGAGACGGGCGGATCACGAGGTCAGGAGATCGAGACCATCCTGGCTAACATGGTGAAACCCCGTCTCTACTAAAAAAAAAAAATACAAAAAACTAGCCGGGCGAGGTGGCGGGCGCCTGTAGTCCCAGCAACTCGGGAGGCTGAGGCAGGAGAATGGCGTAAACCCGGGAGGCGGAGCTTGCAGTGAGCTGAGATCAGGCCACTGCACTCCAGCCTGGGCGACAGAGCAAGACTCCGTTTCAAAAAAAAAAAAAAAAATCAAATTAGCCTTGTTCAGAGATAATATGATCTTATACATAAATAAACCTAAAGACTCCACCAAAAAACTGTCAGATAAACAAATTCAGTAAAATTCCAGAATACAAAATCAACATTAAAAAGAAGTAACATTTATATAGGTCAACAGCAAAAAGTCTGAACAAGAAATCAAAAAGGCAATCCCATTTGCAATAGCTACAAAAGTAGAAAATACCAAGGAATCAATTTAACCAAAGAAGTGAAAGATCTATACAAGGAAAACTATAAGAGACTGAGGAAAGAAATTGAAGAGGAAACAAAAAATGAGAAAGTATTTCATGTTCATGAATTTGAAGAATTAATATGGTTAAAATAACAATACTACCCAAAGTAATTTACAGATTCAATGCAATCCCTGTTAAAATCCTGAAAAAATTCTTCACAAAAATAGAAAAAATAATAGCATTTATATGGAGCCACAAAAGAACCTAAGTAGCTAAAGCAATCCTGAGCAAAAAGAACAAAATTGGAGTCATCACATTACCTGACTTCAAAATTTACTACAAAGCTACAATAACCAAATCAGCATGGTACTGGTAGAAACGCTGATATACAAAACAGTGGAACATAATAAAGAACTGGATATAAATCCACACATTTACAGCCACTTAAGCTTTGACAAGGAATATACACTGGAGGAAAAGACAGTTTCTTCAAAAAATGATCCTAGAAAACTGGATATCTATACACAGAAGAATGACACTAGACTCCTATCTCTCACCATATGCAAAAATAAAATAAAAATGGATTAAAGATTTAAATGTAATACTTGCAACTATGAAACTACTATGAAAGAACATCGGGGAAACACTCCAGGACATTGATCTGGGCAAATACTTTCTGCATAAAACTTCAAAAGGACAGGCAGCCAAAATAAAAATTGACAAGTGGGTTTACATTAAACTAAAATGCTTCTACACAGTAAAGAAAATAATCAATAAAATGAAAATACAACCTACAGAATGGGAGAAAATATTTGCAAACTACCCATCTGACAAGGGATTTGTAACCAAGATATATAAGAAACTCAAACAACCCAATAATAACAAAAACAACAAAACCAGATAATACAAATTTAAAATGGGCAATAGACCTCAATAGACATTTCTGAAAAGAAGAAATAGAAATGGCTAACAGGTGAATGAATAAATGTTCAACACTACTAATTAACAGAGAAGTGCAAATCAAAATCACAATGAGATACCATCTCACCCCAGTCATAATGGCTTCTATCAAAAAGACAGACAATAGCAGTAGCTGGTGAGCATGTGGAGAAAGAGAAACATTTGTACACTGTTCATGTGAATGTAAATTAGTACAGCCACTATGGAGAACAGTATGGAGGTTCCTCAAAACACTAAAAATAGAAATGTCATATGATTCAGCAATTACACTACTGAATATGTCTCCAAAAGAAAGGAACTCAATAGATTGAAAAGACATATTCACTCCCATGCTTATTGCAGCACTATTCAAAATAGTCCAAATATGGAATCAACCTAAGTGCCCATCAATGTATGAATGCATAAAGAAAATGTGGTTTCCATATACAATAGAATCTTATTGTCATAAAAAAGAATGAAATCTTGGCATTTCCAGTAACCTGGATGGAACTTGAGGCCATTATGTTAAGTGAAATAAGCCAAGCACAGATAGATAAATATTACATGTTATCACTCATATGTAGAAGCAAAAAAAGTTTATCTTATGAGAAAGAGAGAGAGAGAGAGTAGATTGGTGGCTACCAGAGGCAGGGAAGAGGAAGAAAGAGGGAAGGATGAAGAGATGTTGATTAGTGGATAAGGTTTGATAGAAGAAATAAGACCTAGAATTAGATAGATCAGTAGGGTGACTATAGCTTACAATAATGTATTGTACTTTTCAAACTAGCTGAAGAGAATAATTTGAATGTTTCTATTATAGAGAAAAGACAAATATTTAAGGTGTTGGATATCCCAAGTATGCTGATTAGATCTTTAAAAATTATGTGAATGTATTAAATGATCATATGTATCCTGAAACTATGTACATTTCTTATGTATGAATAAAAAAATCAATCAATGAAAGAGTATATATTATGTTTACTAAGTCTTGTGCCAATCTAGGCTCAGTGGCTGACATGAAAGAAGTATATTACATGATCTCTTTTGAGGAAAATAAAACTGGATTGATCATAAAATTAACTTGCATTCCCACAGGTGATTCTTCAAGGTCCTTCCAAGTTTTATCTGATACAAATCAATCTCAGATTGTGGCTATCAAAAATCTTTACTGTAGATTAAATTAAATTCAAATACTTTGAAGTTCAAAGTTTCCACAAACACAACAGTTTACCTACAACAATAAAGTGTAATATTTCAGTTTCATAATGAGTTAAATATTTTCATCATATGAAATAAATTATTAAAAAAACACAGCTATCGATTCATCCCAATCTATTTCAACATTTTCTTCTCCTTTCTATGTAGGCCTGATAAAAACTGCTATTAGCACTGTTTCCCTGTACTTTCCTTGAGATACTTTTCCCATTCTTTGGGTTTTGACAACTCACTAGATGCCAATCTCTCTTAAAATTCTTTTTCAAATGTCCTTCACTCTCCAATTTAAGTGGTCACCAAGACCTATAAATTGGCCTTCAAATATTTCTTAATTCTAATTAATTTGTCTTCATTCACACTTCTACCCACTTAACATCTCCCACATCAAATATTACATATGCTTCCTAACTGATGATTTTGCCAACTGTCTTTCTACTCCAGTCCATCTCATGCAATCATCAAAATATTACTGCAAGTATGTTAACCTGATCATGTCTGACTCTGTTTGGAACCTGGGATACTTTCTCACACCTTTAAGATTGAGCCATATTTCTGAATGTTATACCAATATCTTTCATAATTAAATGTCAAACTATCTTTCAATACTTAACCTCCAACACATTATTTCTCTCATTCCCGCCATGGCTATAGACAGACTTTCCACTTGCTCTGTTTTATTTTTACTTTTGGAATCAGTAATATTTAAACTCTTAGGTTGCTAATGAGTTCATAAAAATAATTTGTTTTATTATTATGCTTGGAAAATAAGATATACATACAAACATATATGTAAAACAAAGCTATAGAAATGTATAAATGCACATATGTAGTCTTCTGAATTTGTCAAACATTATATAATAAAATTATTAAAGAGGAATATTTTCAGATTCAACTCATAACATCTCCTTTACATTATTTACAAAGAGATGAACCTAAAATATTTTGCTATAAGAGAGTTGGAAGTAAAGATGAAAACAATATCTGTGGCAATTCCACAGCAAAAAATAGCTCAAATATATGTACATACACATATCAAGCAAAATAGACTTAAATGCAAAAGAAATTATCAGGAAGAAAGAGGATCACTAGTAACAGAAATAATCCATCTGAAAGACGTAAAAGTGATGCATATGTAGAAATCTAAAAGAAAGCATACATTCTGAAAGATTTATTCAATAGAGCAAAATCTCACCTAGATGAGAGAAATTTTTTTTTGTTTTTGAGATCTATTGTAATGTGTGGTGAATAGTACATTTCAAAATCACTTAGCGAGTAAAGTTCAAATGGTCTCACAAAAAAAGTTAAGTATTTGAAGTGAAGAATAAGTTAACTAGTTTGATTTAATTATTCTAGTGGTTTGATTTAATTCTTCCACATTGTATTCATAAATCATAACATTACTTTGTATCCCATAAATACATATAAGTAAAAATTGTCAATATATAATATAAAAGCTTAAAATTAAAAACAGAACATTATACAATCATTAAAATGATGTTTACCATAAGCATGTAAAAATATTTAAAGTACTTACAACATTATGCTAAGAGAAAAATAACTTTATAAACTGAGTTTATATTGTGATTGCATTCATGTAAAAGTAAAGTTTATGCAAGGAAAAGGGCATTCAACTATGGATGACATTTTTCCTTATCTTCAAACATTTCTGTATTTTTCAAATTTTATTTGTACTTATATAATGAAAACAGTAATTTTTTGGATACCGTTTAATACACTTAGACAATCAATGTTTAGTGAACGTCTAAAAGGCCTTGGAGGGAAAAGGACAACGAACTGTCTTCCTGGATTACAGTCTGCTGTTTAATATTTTCTGATCATTTCCTCACCTGGGAAATTCTTCTTTTCTCAAGATCCGGGATAAATGTTACAATTGTGATACTTTCTCTTTTAATTAGAATGATTAAATAGAACCTTTTTTTGTGATTTTCAAACTATTTTATGTTCATTTGAGTATAATTCACATCAATAATTCACAAATCATATAGGTACAGTTTGATGCATACACCTAAGTAACCCACAACTTCTATCAAAATATAGAATATTTTCATTGTGCTACTTCCAATTAATTACCATCACAAAGAGGCAACCACTGCTCTGATTATTTTTCACCATAGTTTTTCTTTTTATAGGATTTTATTTAAATACGATCATATCATATGTACCCTGTCTTTACTCTTTCAGTATAATGGTTTTGAGATTCATCTATATTGTTGCATAACAATAGTTTCTTCTTTAATTGCTAATAGTATTTAACTGGATGAAAATACCACAATTTGTTCATCCATTCGTCTGTTGCTGGACATTTGGGTTGTTTCATATTGTTTTCTGCTATTATGAACAAAGCGGCTATGAATATTCCTGTTTAAGTATTTTTGTGCACATATGTTACTGATTCTTTTGTGTAATACCTAAGAGTGAAGTTATTTTCACACTGTTTTCCAAATTTGTTCATCTATTTTACACTCCAGTCAGCACTGTATAGGTCCTAGTTGCCTCACATCCCTGCTAACATTTGGTGTTTCAGTGGTTTTAATTTATTTATGCTAATGGGTTTACAAGGGATATCTCACTGTTATTATAATTTAGATTTCCCTGGTGACTAAACTTTATTAATATTTTCTGTGTTCACTGGTCATTAGTACATCTTCCTTTGTTGTGTCTGCTCAATCTTTTGCCCATTTAGAAACTTCTGTTGTTATTCTATTATTAGGGTTTTTTTTGTTGTTCTTGTTGTTTTTAGACAGGGCCTCACTCTGTCACTCAGGTTGGAATGCAGTGGCATGACTATAGCTCACTGCAGCCTTTACCTCTTGGGCTCAAATGATCCTCCCAGCTCAGCCTCCCAAGTAGCTGAGACTACAGGCACACACCACCACGTCCAGCTAATTTTTGTAATTTTCCTAGAGACGGGGTTTCATCATGTTGCCCAGGCTGGTTTTGAACTCCTGGGTGCAAGCCATCCTCCTGCCTCTGCCTCTCAAAGTGCTGGGATTACAGGCGTAAGCAACCATGCCAGGTCCTATTATAAAGTTTTATTTCTCTATATATTCTGGATATAATATGCATATTCTGGATGTAGTATTCTGGATATAATATGTATATAGAATGTTTTTCCTGGTCTTCTGCTTACTATTCATTTTCCTGACAATTTTAAATTTTGATTAATTCTAAGTTATCATTTTTATATTAACACTTTTTGTATCCTATCTATGAAAGCTTGGCTTGTCTAAGGTTGCAAAGATATTCTCCTATGCTTTTGCAAGAGTAGTTCTAAGTATTATATTTAGATCTACAATTCATCTCAAATGAATTTTATATATGTTGTGAGATAGAGGTTGAAGTCTATTTTTTTATACTGACTTCCAGTTTTTAAAGTGACATTTGTTAGAAAGACTCCTTTCCCTTATTGAATTAGTCTTGAACTATTGTCAAAAATCAATGGTCTGTTCAATATTTCATGTTTTTCTGGACTCTACAGTCTTCTACTGATCTACAATTGTCTTTATGATAATGTTACATTTTTTTCAATTTTGATATGTATTAGTTTTCTATTGCTGCTATAACAAATTATCACAAACTAGTGACTTACCACAAATTCATTTTTTTACAGTTCTGGAGACCAGAGTCTGAAATAGGTCCTACTAGGCTAAACTCAAGGTGTTGGCAAGGCTGTGTTCCTTCTGAAGGTTCTAAAGGATAATTAGTTTCCTTGCTTTTTTCAGCTTGTAAAGGTGCTACCCGCATGCCCTAACTTGTGTTCTCCTTCCAGCAATAGAATCACTTTGGCCTATGCTTCTGTCATCACAACATCTCTCACTTTGTCACTCCTGTGTCCCTCCTGTATGACTCTGACATTACATTTTGTCTACCTTCATAACCCAAAATAATCTCTCATCTCAAACTCCTTAACTTAATTACATTTGCAAAGTTTCTTTACCACGTAAAGTAACATATTCACTGCCTCTGGGGATTAGGACATGTGTATTTCACTGGTGAAGGAGAGACAAGGCATGGGAGGGGAATTGTTTTACCTGTCACAGTCTGCCCTTTAACTCTTAAAAATTCATGTCTGTCCCAATCCAAATTACATACACCACATGCCTATATCCCTAAAAGTCTCAACCTATTATAGTATCAACTCAAAGTTCAAAATGTCATCTAATGTTTATCAGCTCAAAAGTCTCAAATCTTATCTAAATTAGGTAAGGATGAAACTGGGTAGAATCTATTCTGGGGCAAAACTGCTCTCCATCTTTGTACATACAAAACTAAAAGCAAGTTATCGGCTCTCAAAATACAACAGCAGCCCAGACATAGGAAATTAATTATAGACATTTTCATTTAAAAATTGGAAAAATAAAGGAGTCACCAGTCCAAGTAATTTTGAAATCCAATTAGATAAACTCTATTTGGTTTCCAGAACTCTAATTTTAGTGAAATCTTGAAATATTCAAAATAAATCCTGCACCTTTGTTCTCTTTTTCCAGATTGTTTTGGTTATTCCTACTCTGTGATTACCATATACATTTTATAATCAATTGGATAATTTCTAATCCACAAAGTCTTTGGGTTTATATTCAGATTTTATTGAAATCACAAATTTTGGAGAAAATATTGATGGTATAATAATATAGAATATTCCAATTCATGAACATAGTATGTCTCTCCATTATTTATGAATTTAATTTCTTAAAAATCCTTTATAATTCAGTTATACAGACTTTACATATCTTTTGATAAATGCAGCCCTTAATCTTTATATTTTTATACTATTACAAACA
>NW_012123154.1:4692981-4706015 GCF_000951035.1 Colobus angolensis palliatus | reverse complement strand
GAACGTAATCTGACTTTTTTCTTTGTCCATTTCTAATATTGTTTTTGTTGGCAAATTTGCAGTGATATATCTCACTTGTGATTATCTTTGAATTGTTTCAGCATGGGTACTTAGAAATTTCTGAGTTTGTGGCTTAATGTCTTTACACATTTTTGAAAATTGTGAGACACCACTTTTCCAAATATGACGTATTCCCCATTATCTATTTTTGCCCCTTCCAAGAATCCAATAAACATATATTGGACCTTCCTTTTTGCCATACCCTATATCTACATTTAAATTCATCTATTGTGTTTTTATTTTTAGTTCTCTTATTTCACAGTTCTGCAATATCGATTTAATTTCTTCTTACAGATTTTGGTTTCCTAATGAAATTCTTCATCTTGTCAATTATTTATTTACCATGTTAATCATACTTTTACTAAATGCTCACATTTGATAATGCCAATATCTACATTACCCATGAATCTTTTTTTCTGTGTATTTTTCCTCTTGTTTCTAGCTATGTAATGTCATTTCCAAATTCTCCTCAAGTCTTAACACCTTACTATTTTAGCCTGATTTTCTTCTGTTGGTACATGCTTCTCTTTGCCCAAGTGCCATCTAGGGCAGCCAGATCTCCTTTCTACAGATCAAATCCCTCAGTTCTAGCTAGGTTTCTTTTCTTTTTCCTTTGCTTTTCTGATCTCTTTTTTTGTATTTTTATAGTTGTTCTCATTGTTTTTGGTAGAAGCATTAGTACTCCATCATAATCAGAAACAGATTACCTTTTGCATATTTCTTAAGTGATAAAACACTATAATGTAATAAAATCATTTGTTAAATCGAAATATTTTTATTTTATTGAGAGTTACACAATTATAAAAAAACAATAGAAGAACTGAGACATTCCCTTATTTCATAGTGTTTAGAATATATAGGCAGTACTGATGCTTTTATGAAGAACACTTTTTAAATAGCAATTCTCTCATTTTTTATTTAACAAATTACTAGCAGGTGTCTACTGTAAATCTAACGCTATATTAGGTGCAGAAACCACAGGAGCAGGGTACATGTATACAATATATTGTTAAACATGTGAGTCACTATTTGGGTTCTGCTGCCATCAGCCAGCTTTGCTACAATGGGCAAGTTAATGTAGCTCTTTGAGTATGAGCTTCTGTTCACAGAAAATCAGGGTTGGATAAGACTGTTTCTAAGCTTTTTTTTTTCTCTTTTATAATCCCTCCTAGATTATAACATTCATGAAACCCAGGCTCAAGTTTATCAGTGCAACATCCAAAGTGTCTAAAATAATGCTCACACTTCAGTAAATATTACAGGATAAATTAAGGAGTATATATTTATATTCAGTGTTTTGTTAGTGGATTAATTTATATAATTATGTATATAGATTGCATACCTGCATCTTATCTCTGTAGTGTTTAAATATATCACTTTGCCTAGGCACAAAATTTCATCTTTTCTGTGTATGTATGCTGGTTTTCTCTTGTCTACTCTTCAGTCAGTTTATGTCATAATCCTTTTTAACTAATATTTTTGGTTCTTAAATTAATATCTATAGTTTTCAATTAACAACAAATTTTTAAAAATTCTTTATAGAATTTTTAAAAACTTCTAATCAAACTCTTTTAGGAAGCTTAATTATGGAAATATTCTTCCAAAAATGCAAACATTTTATAAGAAATCTTTTCGTATAGTAAAATTTAGCATACTTACATGTTATACAAAGAGTTTATTGTCAATATGTCTATATACCTTGCACTCGCGGTATTTTTCAAATATGGCTGATTATTAGCTTCAAAAGGACTGCCAACCACTTAAATTCCAACCAGCTGCTATGAAAAAAATAAGTATTAATGGACCTACCACACCTTCAGCCTCTTGTCTCCAGTCACTGTGCTTAGCTGCAGGATTCCCATTAACATTAATGGGAGTTCCATGCACATATCACCTGGAGAACAGCCCCCTGGATGTTTGATCATTATCTTCCTAGACAGGTAGGAATGGCATCAATCAGGTCTCCAGCTTAGTTTCACAGTGTGTACTATTAAAGGCAGCAAGGCAATAAAAACACAGCTTCTAATACTTTCTTTATAAAACAGTAAAAAACGTGCAGAACAACCAAGGGAGAAGATTTTAAAGCATACAAGAAGTACATGGTTTTCCTGCCTATCTTTCTATAATTACAAATGACCTAAAACTGAAGCATACACACTATTTCTTTTCTAAGACAGCCATAATGGGATAATAAAGACAAGCTTCATTATATAAAATGGATTTGATTTACTATAAAGTAGCAAATAGTGAAGAGACAGTAGAGTTTACATAGAAACTGTTGACCTGTTTTTTTTCTGTCATTTTCCTAACCATATCATTAATAAATCAAACACTTTCATGTAGTTAGAAAGAAAACAACATGCATGATTAATATTAATATGTAACATCCATAATGTTGCAAGGGACTTCATGAAATAAAGGCATGTTTTCAACTCAGATTTACTATATATGTGGTAAATTGGGTGCACCAATGTGGTGAAAATGAAATAATGAAAAGAGAAATGCTGGTAAGACCTGGGGTAAAGAGATCACAGTTTGTCTTTGGGACTGTAATTTTACTAACTGTATAAACTTGAATAAATTATCTAATCCTTTGAAATCACTTTTGCTTTTGTAAAGTGAACCTAAAACACCTACATTATAGACTAATTAGGAGGTTCATAGGAGATGTACAGCATAGTCCAAGGCAACTAGTAAATGCTTATAAAACAGAGTAATTATTTCTCTATGTGTATGTACAGTTATAACCTCCAAAATGTAGTAGGATATCATAGAACAAGCATTAGAAGTAGACAGACAGGATCCCACACGTGTCATAAATCAGGATCATAACTACTATGATCCTGGGCGAATATTTTAAAAAATATATATATTTAATATACTTTTTCTAAATATATACGTGTATGCATATATATAGACATACATGCATATGCATAATGCATATACACATATTCAAATATATAAATATATTTAGCTATATACAATTTTATTACCAGCTTAGCTCTAATGAATTACAATTTTAACTTTATATCTGAGTTCAGCAAAATGGTTCAGCAGCTACATTTGGAGCCACAATTTCAATATATGGTCTTATATAAGGCTTATTTTAAGGATCCTAAGCCAGAGGCAAGAGGCTTTAAGGCCTCATTGTTATCCACTGATGCCTGGCTCTTGCTGAACCTTCCATGTGTGCTATCTACCAGTAGTTCTTGGCTACCTATCATGCACAGAGCTTGGAGGTTCTATTCTCAGGAAATTCTCACCTTTTTGGGGCCTTCCTTAGTACTCCAGTTTTATATAAATGATCAACTGCAATTCAGGACTTACATAGAACATGGAGTTCTTTATATTTTAAAATATCTGACTTAACTGAATCTTGCCTATTATCCTATCATTCTATAAAATTTAGTAAGATTTTATATATAATTTAATATTCTATAACATGTAGTTATATTTTATAAAAAATAGGATTGTAACCAGGCTTGGGCTGTGTCTGCCCTAGAGACTGGGCAAATTCCCATGACACCATAAGGAGGACTGGCTGAAAAGTAGAGGATGAAAATAAATGGAGAGCAGACTCATTTGTGTGTAGAGCAATCTATCTCTGCTAATGCAGTCCTATGCATTGTTATGATCAGTCTTCAGCAAAGTCCACATGGGAGATACTATTATCTCCCACATGGGAGTTTTACAGAAAAATCAGAAATCGAGACTCAGTAAAGTTAAGTTACTCGTCCAAGAAAACACTGCTATTGAGTGGGAAAATCATTACTCGATGACTTTGACCTTCTAGAAATTTTTATTCTTATTGAATGCAGCTGTTGGATAGCCTGTCTTTAAATGAACAAGGTAGAATAAAGTGAAAATTGATTTCAATGGCACCGTGTCTAACACCAGAATCTACATGACCAGTTCACAGACTTGAGCATTAGAACGTCTAGAAATTAACTCCTTTTGTTGCTGGTGATCTTTTTCAAGACCAGCACTAAGCCCTATGAGAGATAGCTAAGGCAGGGGGAAACTTATTCCTGTGTTAGGATGGATCTCTAGGTTCAATTCCCAACTTGATCACTTACCAGTTGTATAAGTATACAACTGTATAAACTTATGTAGTTTTTAACAACTAGGAAGTTCAGATTTTTCAATTGTAAGTTGGGAATAAAGAAAGTCTTTACTCAACAGTATTTTTATAAAGATTAAACAAAAAAATGTATTTGGAGGTGTTTTTTCAAATCATAAATACAAATCCATGGTTATTATCATTTTTATTCTTAAGTAACTTTAAAATAAGTGATATAAGTAGCATTAAAATTCTTACCTGTCTCCCACATCTGGAGTGTTTTCATGTCTAAGATTCATATAATTAAAGTTGCTATTTTGGAACAGGCATTATAAATTAATAAAGCTCTTATAAAAGGAATATTTTTTCACAAAGTTCAATTTAATTGAACCACTAATATAGCTATAGGTTAAGTTTATTAGATTAAGCCTTGTTGCCTATTAGGAAATAGATCCCCAAGTGACAGGAACAAATTTCTTCAAATAGTGCTCTTTAGTTTTTTGTGTAAAGTCATATAGACAAGATTATTTCTAGTGGTAGCAAGCAGATGGCTGAGTGATGATATGTGGGTATGTAAGTTCTGGGTAAAATGTCAGGTCATTCAAGCCTGGGCTCTCAGAAAACATATTCTTAGAGTGAGCTTTAGTTTTCAACACTGGGAACTTAGCTCTTACAACATTGGCTCCAGGCATTTTTTTAAGTATTAATTGAGAACACATAGTGAATCCTTTATCGTATGTCTAAAAGCATTGACTTGCATCTACTCCACCCAAAGCTATCTCTCTAGCAGGAGTCCATAAATTCTAAATCATCACATTCCACATGGGTAATTCAGTTAGCCTTTGGAATGGACTCTTAACAAATGCTCCACAAACGTTCAAAAATGTTAAAGTAAGTAAGAAAGGATGTTCACAAATGAGGTGGATAGATAAAAATGATGAAATATGGATGATGACAGCAAAGATATTTCTATTACTAAATTCAAGAGACTACTGAAAACAGAACTCCTCAAAAGTAGAAAAATACTATTAAACTATTTTAGCAGAGGTTGGCAGCCTACTATTTTATCCCAAGATTTACAGTAGATGAGAAACACTGAAATGGAAAGTATTCTTCATATATTAAAATAATATGTAATCCAAAATGGTGTAACAGAAGGAATGTAGACCATAATGGTAAAAATCTTGGGCACTGGAGCCAACCCTCCTTGTAGAAATCCTAGCTCAACTACTAACTACCAAGGTAAACTTAACATCTCCATCCCTTGGTTCTTTTTGTTGTTGTTGTTGTTGTTGTTGTTGTTTAAGCTTTAGAATGGTGATAACAGTGGCATCTACTTCACAGTGTCATTGTTAGGCTTAAATAAATATTACATACAAAGGGCTCAAAACAGTGTCTGACACATACTACATATTCAATAGTTATTATTAATAATCATATTATAAAACACAAAAAAGTTTATTCATCCAAATTTGTGCGTATGCTTATTTGATAATTTTTTTTTCTTTTTTTCTTTTTCTTTCTTTTTTTTTTTTTGAGATGAAGTCTCGTTCTGTCGCCTAGGCTGGAGTGCAGTGGTGCAATCTCAGCTCACTGCAGTCTCTGCCTCCCAGATTCAAGCAATTCTCTACCTCAGTCTCCTGAGTACCTGGGATTACAGGCGCCCACCACCACACCTGGCTAATTTTTGTATTTTTAGTAAAGACGGAGTTTCACCATTTGACCAGGGTGGTCTTGAACTCTTGAACTCGTGATCCACCCACCTCAGCCTCCCAAAGTGCTGGGATTACAGGAGTGACCCACCGCGCCCGGCCTATTTGACAATTTTTATAACACTTTCCAAGCTTCATATGGGAACACAAAGGGGGCTTAGTGGGTAAACCAGCAATAAACATGTAATTAAATAAGTGTTGTTGTAATCAGTAAGTAAAGCCTAAAGGAGGACAAGAAGTGGGAGCTGATTAGGGAAAGTGGCCAAAGAAAGCCCTTCTGAAGCAGTGACATTTAAGCCAGAACTCAATAATGAGAAGGGGAAAGCCTCGGGGGAAGATCTCTTTTAGGTAGAGGGGACAAGGGAATGGGCCCTGAAGTGGAAAAATCTAATGAGTTGTCCCTCTTTAGTTGTACTGGAAAATGTTTAATCAAGTTTTGTGGATGTATATATTTTTAACTTGAAATATAAAACACTGCCTTAGAGAAAAATCCGAATAAAAATCTGCACTTCTATGGGATGTTTAACAAATCGAATATTCTCTCTCCTGTGTGCAATTTCTGTGGCTTGGGGTCAGGTTCTTGCCTGTGGAAGTGGAGAGGAACATGTGAATCTGCTACAGTAAAGGAGGCTTCTCCCCATTTGAAACAAATATTGTAATGAAGGGTGCCATTCTGTTCTTTCCCACAGGCTTATGGGAAAGAAATACTATCAACTTAAACACAAAAGCATAAAATACATAATATTGCATTGTGGCATCTAAGTGATTAATTTGAATAACATTTCTCATTCTTTAGTCTTTTGGAAAAGTTATGTAAGAAATGCAGGCAACTTTAAAAAAAATTAAATGGAGTTTCTCTCCAAACAATAGCACAAGACTAAAATCATTCCAGATAGGAGTATTTGGCTATTTTTAGAGCATTTCCCAGTGAAGATTAATAGAGTTAAGGTTGTTTTGAAGACCAACAGTTACAGTATTTCTTTATTTCTTTAATTCTAGTATCTTAGTTCCTCATCCCAGGACTATTACCTGAGATTTCTTTGACACATGCAGTAGGACTAAAGTTGGAAGTCTTCTGAGGAAGGCCCTTATCATCTTCTGAATGTGTCCCAGGAGTTGTCAGGACAAGAGGAGCCTAATATGATAATTTTGCATATCATATTTGCTTAATTTGAGCATTAAAACCCATAATTCTATCTGGTTTTCTCAACAGCTTATGAAATAGACATTATTATTCCCATTCTATAGGTGATGAAATTGAGGCTCAAGGAGGTCACACAATTTACCCAACTTTACATATCTTGATAATTGCAAGTGAGTCATAAGCCTGTAGAGTTAGATGCTGTGCTTTGTTCACTATATGACTACCTTAAACAATAATAATATCTTATATGAGTACTATGCTTCACCATTTTCAACGTGCTTTTACAAACATAATTTGATCATTATAACCTTATAAAGTAAGCCTGACAGTGTTAGCTACTTATATACCTGAGAGTATTTAGGCCCAGAGAGATTAACCACCTGGGTGCCTATTTTGGAGCTTTGTCATACCTAAAAAACACGTGTTACTTCTGCACGCAGAATGTTCTTTTAGAGAATGCAATCGTACTGGGTTTTCAGACCTGGCCTGAGATGAAGCTTGTCTCTACCACTCTACTAGGTCCCTTTCTCCACTAATCTCACTTGTATGACTTCAGCACACTCTGACACATGTCTGATTTCCCCTCTGCAGTATCCTCTCAACCAGCAGTGTCGTGAGCTGTTTCCAGAATGGGGGAGAAAAGCTCAATGGCCAGTTAATGTTTGAAAAATTCTTCACACTATAGCTCCAGTTTTGACACTACAATTTACTTCCACATACTAAAGGTTCTGAGAAGCACTGTACACTAGAAACCTGTGTATATTCACCTAAATAGCACATTTAAATCTAAGCAACTTTCAGAACAGCTTTTTAACATGTTGAACCTGATTAGTAACATATGCAACAATGCACTATATTCCAGATGTAGAAGGTTGAAGAATGATAGTGATGAAAACGAGACCACTGCAAATGAAATAAGTAATGAGCTACAAACAGAAAAGGTTCATTGTAGCAGAGATTTGAGTTCCCAATGCTTTTCTGTCACCTTAGCATAGTTCTGCATATAGGAATACAAAGGTGAGGTAACCATTTCTGAAAATAATGTTTGGACTTTATGAGGGCAGTTATAGAATTGTATACTATTTTGCTTTGTGTTAAACAATATTACAAGTGGCCACACAAAAAAATCATGTGAGAGAACAGCTAATTTAGAATGTTAATATGTTGAGGTATAATTGGCCATATCTCTAAGGAAGCCTTTTTTCTTCCTTTCCTTCACTCTTAACTTTCCCCTCTCCCTTCTTCCTTCTTTTCTTCCTTTCTTTCTTGTTCTTTCTTACATTTTTGTAATATAGTTGCTAATATAAAAGGGAAATCCTCCAAACTGAATTTATTTATTGATCCAACCATTTGTATATTTCCTAAAAATCATGGTAACCTGCAAAATTCAACTGAACTCCATCCATATCTCAAGAAATGTAATTATAATAGTGAACCACAAGAGACCTTAGTTATTACAGGGATTTATGATGAAAGTAACTAATGAACAAAGGCAGAGCATAATTTATAAAATTGGCCAACCTGGAATAAGTGAGAAAGCCACTCATCCCCATCACCAATGCACCTCTCTTAGTAACTGCTACTGTCTCATATTTTATAAAGAAAAAATAATATTCTTCCTACACAAAGCTTAAAGCAAAATCCCATTTAGGAACATATACTAACAATTTGCTGGATTGATCCCAATTTTTCTAAAATTTTCAATCCTCTAATTTTAATGAAGTTATTAAAGGGACGTACAAATAATTGAATCAAAAAATAATGAACTATTGATTCTTTCGTTGTGAATTCATTCCACTCCTTGACATATACTTTGAGGCCACAGTGCATTATATGAGCAAATTATAGTACATGAAGCTGAATTTGAAGAAGAAATGACAGCTATGATTTTCTCATTAAAATCAGCCTAAAACAATGTTTGCATTCAGAATTAACCAAGCATTTTCAATATGTCTTAATTTTCTAATACTGACTGCCACTGGAAATCTATACAGTACATAAGCTAGAAACCCCTCACTGTCACTCAGAATTTTTGCAACCTTTCCTTAATGATTTTAAACAAACACACATAATTAAAAATTAAAAATATGCAGAGGAAAATACAAAATTGTCACCAAAGTTATAGAATTTTCTCCTATCTTTGTGTTCTTTTGTGGATTCAGTGAGAACAAATGAATAAAAGGGAAATGTATATTCTTTAATCCTTTACTCATATGTTGACAATGTTTGAAGCAAGCTGCTCAATTCAATTTATTGCTTAATTTTATATTATGCATTTGGCCTAGCATATACCTGGGAAATCTCTCTGGCCATTTCTGCTGATATTTGCAGGAAACCAAACTATATATGCACTTAAAAGGCAGAATCCAAAAGTATATTGATTATCTTTGTGTGTGTGTGTGCCATTTACTACTCTGCGTGTAGGGGGACAATACCCTTTGAATGAGATATTTTTCTTCTTTCCTCTTTCTTACTACAACCATCTAAACTTTCCTAAATATCAAAAGAGCCCAGAAGCATACCTGAAATAAAAACTGTTTTCCTTTATGTAATTATCAAGGGGCTTTTAGAGTATCTTTCCCCAGTGATTACAGGGTATTTCCACATAGGCTGTCATTTTAAGGTGAAAAATTCGCAAGGATAGTCACACCATCTGTCATCAACTGGGTTCCCTGACACCCAGAGCTGCTCTGAAATGGCCAGCGGCTTCATGCATAACAAAGACCTTGCCCCTTGGCATTGTTTATTCCTTGACCTGTGCAGAGAGTCCTTCAAAAGGGGCTTTACTGAAACCATTTCAGGGTTGCTTTCCAGGGGCAGGATTTTCTAAAGAGAAAAATTATGTATGCATATAGAAAGTTTGAAATGCTCTGGCCTTAAAACTAAACAAATAGAATAAACCCCAGAAGAATTTTGTTCTTACATTTGTTTCTGTGATCCCTGAATGAACACTTACTTAGCATTATTTTTATCCTTTTTGCTTTTGAAAGTTTCTTTAAGATATAATTTAGGTGTTAAGCAAGCCATACATAAAGATCTGAGTGTTAAATGTAACTGGACCATTGAAATACAGAAGCTGTGCCATAATAACTGAAAAATACACCTTCGAACCAACAAAACCCCAGTGCCTCTCCCCATGGAAGTCACAGACAAGCTATTCTTACTGCCATGTCAAGCACCACTTACGACTTACAAATACAATACAGTACAATCACACTGTAGGTCACTTCTGCCCAAAGAAGGATTACAGCTGTAGCTCACAATATTTATGAAAGAAACACACGCACTCACAAAGAGAAAATGTCAACTATTGTAAAACATTTTTACTAAGAAATGTCTACTCTCATACACCTGACATATAAAGACATAAGCTGAAGCTACCTCTCTTTCAATTTGCATGGCTGCAAAATATGTGTTCCTCAACTTATGGAAATCTAAGTTAGCGTTCTTATAAAAGACTGAGACTTGAAAATTAGGCAGATCATTGTTAAAAGAAGCTGCAGCCATTTCTAGGAATGAATGAATAAACACAAAAGGATATTCTCTCTGTCAACATAATTAATGGCAAGATTTTATGAGCTTCATTTAGTCCCTAAGACATAGTTATATACAATACACGGAGTGTGTGTTTATGTGCACATAGTATAAATATGTAAAAGTCACATCATTAAATCTTTTATTTGTCTTTATTCATAATACACAAAGCTGTTTTTAAATTATTTAAAGATCTATTCTCTCTTCCATATACATTAATACTAATAAGAGTTGCCGTCAACATCAAAGGGAAGCTAGACCCCTAATTAGAGTTCCAATCTGCTCTGAGAGTTGCTTTGCAGAGAGAACAAATATGAAATAAGTTGAGCATTAGGGAAACTAATAATCAGTCCTCATTCTCAACTTCTGATTATTGTAAGAATCCGGTGATTTCTTAGCAGTAAAATATACTCATATTCCATCACAATTTATAAATGTAAAAATTCCTAATGAACAATTTCCAAGGAAAAAGATAATAGTTAAAACATAAATATGTCATGTCTCCATATGTTAGGATATGAGACAGTTACAATAGCTCCAGGAATTTCAAGTAAATTTAGAATTTAGAATTTTTGATATTGCCTGACTTGCTTTAACCCTGTTGGGTTAAATCCTTTTGGGTTTTGATCATATGCATGTGGTCTTTCAAAGGGCAAATTCTCTATTGGAAATTTTCTGATTACCTATGAGAGTAGTATTGAAATGTCAGCCATTTATTAAACAAATATTTGGTGAGAAGCCTCTATGTACCATAAATTGTGTTAGTTGCTATAAACATAAAAACCAAAAAACAGTTGTTATCCTGTTGTTGCTAAATGGCTAAAGCAGGAAACAACTAGATAGACATAATGTCGAGTATATGACAAAAGCTATTTCTAAATATCAGAGTAATATATGCAAATGTTTAAGGATCTCAAATGGAAAGAAAAATGTATCTTACAACTTTAATTTGACTGCTACTTTAATTTTCCTGTCCTGGATAGTCTTTAGAAATTATCACTATGAAAAATTTCATACATATACAAAAAAGACAGACTAGCATAACGGATTCACATATGTGTATCATCAGTTTCATTAATTATCAACTAATGGCAATCTTGTTTATCTCTATCTTCTTTCATGTTGTTTTAAAGAAAATTCCAGGCACCCTATTATTCCATTTATAAATATCTCAGTATATATCTGTGAAAAAGAACCACAATGTTATCACACTTAAAATTAATAATAATTCATGAATATTATCAAATAGCTGATGAGGGCACAAATGAAATGGATTTTCAAATATCATACTAAATTTTTAAAAATAAGGATAAAATAAGACTGACATACTTTTAATCTATAGGTTCTCTCTTCTTCTCTACCTTCTGTTTTTACTGCTCTCAATTTATTACTTGAAGAAACTGGATAATTTTATTCTATAGATTTTCCCACAGATGCAATTTCGCTAATTGCACTTTTGTGGTCATTTTTGGAATTACTAGGGTCACAATAATTATTATGAAGAGTATTTTTTTTTTTTTTTGAGATGGAGTCTCGCCCTGTCGCCCAGGCTGGAGTGCAGTGGCCAGATCTCAGCTCACTGCAAGCTCCGCCTCCCGGGTTTACGCCATTCTCCTGCCTCAGCCTCCCGAGTAGCTGGGACTACAGGCGCCCGCCACCTCGCCCAGCTAGTTTTTTGTATTTTTTAGTAGAAACGGGGTTTCACCGTGTTAGCCAGGATGGTCTCGATCTCCTGACCGAGTGATCCACCCGTCTCGGCCTCCCAAAGTGCTAGGATTACAGGCTTGAGCCACCGTGCCTGGTCTATGAAAAGTATTAACTAAATGAAACAATTTCATCTATCTATCTATCTATCTATCTATCTATCTATTTATCTATCTAGCTTGCCTTTCTAGCCTGGAATATTTGATTACAGAAAATTTGTCTCTACAAAAGAATGACACCTAATAAATGCAGAATAAATTGAAGAATTAGAAAAAAATCACCATTTTGAAACCTCTATTCAAATGATGTATCTAAGTTGCAATCATCAATGGCTGTTAAACTCATTATGTGAGAAGTTAATCATTGGATGAGGTTGACAACATGTGAACTCACTGATTAATAGTAACATGATCAAACTGGGATGGTAAGAAATTTCATGCCTCGTGATGTGATACAAGGAATCACAGAGCATTATCCATGAACTACTGTGGTCAATAAACAATTTACCATGTTGAATCCAGTCTCTAGACTGACTACCATTTTACAGGAAACATGGGGTATAGTAGAGCATGTTAAATGACATCATAAAGAGGCCATAAGCATGTCCAGAATATGTAGAATGTTAAAAAAAAAAAAAAAAGCCAGTTTTCAAAGAAATGAATGCTTTGAAACATAGTAGGGGAGGAATAACTGCTACATATTAAAATATACTTAAGAGGTGAGTGAACAAAAAAAATGTAAGAATATTGAGAGATACTAATTCAAGTGAATTAACATTTATTGAATCAAGATGAAAAAGTAAAAATATACTTTGAGACAA
>NW_012123154.1:4690432-4692499 GCF_000951035.1 Colobus angolensis palliatus | reverse complement strand
TAATGAAAGATGAAACAAGAATGCAAAATGTTGATAATTATCAAAATTGGTTGATGGCTATATTGGGTTTCGTCTGCATGTATGAGCATTTTTATATTAAAGTTTACATCAGAAAGATAATCATTCATTTTCCAACTGGAGTTATCTTTGATTACTTACCTACTATGAGATTAAGAATGAAGCAGTGGGTATGAATATGACTGCAGAACTGTTCCTGAGCTGCTGCTCTAGGCACACTGCCTATAGGCTTGCCCTGCTCCACAAAATCAGTACCTCTGCTGCTGCTACTATACACTGTCAGTTCAATAAAAGTTGCTGTCTAGGTCCAGTTCCAAGATGGACGAATAGGAACAGCTCCAGTATACAGCTCCCAGTGTGAGTGATGCAGAAGGCAGGTAATTTCTGCATTTCCAACTAAGGTACCGGGTTCATCTCACCAAGGCTTGTCGGACAGTGGGTGCAGTCCACGAAGCATGAACCAAAGCAGGGCAGGGCACTGTCTCACCCAGGAAGTGCAAAGGTTCGGGGGATTCCCTTTCCTAGCCAAGGGAAGCCATGACAGATGGTACCTGGAAAATCGGGATACTCCCACCCTAACACTGCGCTTTTCCAATGGTCTTAGCAAATGGCACACCAGGAGATTATATCCTGCACCTGGGCTCAGAGAGTTCCACGCCCACGGAGCCTCGCTCACTGCTAGCACAGCAGTCTGAGATTGAACTGCAAGGTGGAAGCAAGGCTGGGCTAGGGGTGTCCATCATTGCTGAGGCTTGTGTAGGTAAACAAAGCAGCCAGGAAGCTCGAACTGGGTGGAGCCCATCACAGCTCAAGGAGGCCTGCCTGCCTCTGTAGACTCCACCTCTGGGGGCAGAGCATAGATGAACAAAAGGCAGCAGAAACTTCTGCAGGCTTAAATGTCTCTGTCCAACAACTTTCAAGAGAGTAGTGGTTCTCCCAGCATGGAGTTTGAGATCTGAGAATGGAAAGAATGCCTCCTCAAGTGGTCCCTGACCCCCAAGTAGCCTAACTTGGAGACACCTCCCAGTAGGGGCCAAATGACACCTCATACAGCTGGGTGCCTTGCTGAGATGAAGCTTCCAGAGGAAGGATTAGGCAGCAACATTTACCATTCTGCAATATTTGCTGTTCTGCAGCCTCTGCTGGTGATACCCAGGCAAACAGGGTCTGGAATGGACCTCCAGCAAACCCCAACAGACCTGCAACTGAGGGTCCTATTAGAAGGAAAACTAACAAACAAAAAGGACACACACACCAAAATCACCATCATCAAAGACCAAAGGTAGATAAAACCACAAATATGGGGAGAAACCAGAGCAGAAAAGCTGAAAATTCTAAAAATCAGAGCACCTCTTCTCCTCAAAGGACTGCAGCTCCTCTGCGGCAATGGAACAAAGCTGGATGGAGAATGACTTTGATGAGTTGAGAGAAGAAGTCTTCACACGATTGGTAATAACAAACCGAGCCAAAGGAGGATGTTCAAACCAATTGCAAAGAAGTTAAAAACCTTAAAAAAGATTAGATGAATGGCTAACTAGAATAAACAGCATAGAGAAGACTTTAAATGACCTGATGGAGCTCAAAACCATGGCAAGAGAACTACGTGACGAATGCACAAGCTTCAGTAGCTGATTCGATCAAGTGGAAGAAAGGATATCAGTGACTGAAGATCAAATGAATGAAATGAAGCGAGAAGTTTGGAGAAAAAAGAGTAAAAAGAAATGAACAAAGCCTCCATGAAATATGGGACTATGTGCAAAGACCAAATCCACATCTGATTGGTGTACCTGAAAGTGACAGGGAGAATGGAACCAAGCTGGAAAACACTCTGCAGGATATTATCCAGGAGAACTTCCCCAACCTAGCAAGGCAGTCCAACATTCAAATTCAGGAAGTACAAAAGAACGCCACAAAGATAATCCTCAAGAAGAGCAACGCCAAGACACATAATTGCCAGATTCACCAAAGTTGAAATGAAGGAAAAAATGATAAGGGCAGCCAGAGAGAAAGGACAGGTTACCCACAAAGGGAAGCCCATCAGACTAACAG
>NW_012123154.1:4689984-4690377 GCF_000951035.1 Colobus angolensis palliatus | reverse complement strand
GGCAGAAACTCTACAAGCCAGAAGAGAGTGGGGGCCAATATTCAACATTCTTAAAGAAAAGAATTATCAACCCAGAATTTCATATCCAGCCAAACTAAACTTCATAAGTGAAGGAGAAATAAAATACTTGGCAGACAAGCAAATGCTGAGAGATTTTGTCAACACTGGGCCTGCCTTAAAAGAGCTCCTGAAGGAAACCCTAAACATGAAAAGCAACAACCAATACCAGCCACTGCAAAAATATGCCAAATTGTAAAGACTGTTGATGCTAGGAAAAAACTGCATCAATTAATGAGTAAAATAACCAGCTAACATCATAATGACAGGATGAAATTCACACATAACAATGTTAACCTTAAATGTAAATGGACTAAATGCTCCAATTAAAAGACC
>NW_012123154.1:4687714-4689121 GCF_000951035.1 Colobus angolensis palliatus | reverse complement strand
CTGAAGGAGATAGAGACACAAAAAACCCTCCAAAAAATCAATGAATCCAGGAGCTGGTTATTTGAAAAGATCAACATAATTGATAGACTGCTAACCAGTCTAATAAAGAAGAAAAGAGAGAAGAATCACATATACACAATAAAAAATGATAAAGGGCATATCACCACCGATCCCACAGAAATACAAACTACCATCAGAGAATACTATAAACACCTCTATGCAAATAAACTAGATAATCTAGAAGAAATGGATAAATTCCTGGACATATACACCCTCCCAAGACAACCAGGAAGAAGTTAAATCCCTGAATAGACCAATAACAGGCTGTGAAATTGAGGCAATAACTAATAGCCTACCAACCAGAAAAAAGTCCAGGACCAGGCAGATTCACAGCCGAATTCTACTAGAGGTACAAAGTGGAGCTGGTACCATTCCTTCTGAAACTATTTGAATCAATAGAAAAAGAGGGAATCCTCCCTCACTCATTTTATGAGGCCAGCACTATCCTGATACCAAAGCCCGGCAAAGACACAACAAAAAAAGAGAATTTTAGACCAATATTCCTGATGAACATCGATGCAAAAATCCTCAATAAAATACAAGCAAACCAAATTCAGCAGCACATCAAAAAGCTTATCCACCATGATCAACTGGGATTCATCACTGGGATGCAATGCTGGTTCAACATATGCAAATCAATAAATACAACCCATTATATAAATAGTACCAAAGACAAAAACCACATGATTATCTCAATAGATGCAGAAAAGGCCTTCAACAAAATTTAACAGCCCTTCATGCTAAAAATTCTCAATAAACCAGGTATTGATGGGACATATCTCAAAATATTAAGAGCTATTTATGACAAACCCACAGCCAATACCATACCAAATGGGCAAAAACTGGAAGCATTCCCTTTGAAAACTGGCACAAGACAAGGATGCCCTCTTTCACCACTCCTATTCAACATAGTGTTAGAAGTTCTGGCCAGGGCAATCAGGCAGGAGAAAGAAACAAAGCGTATTCAATTAGGAAAAGAAGAAGTAAAATTGTCCCTGTTTGCAGATGACATGATTGTATATTTAGAAAACCCCATCATCTCAGCCCAAAATCTCCATAAGCTGATGAGTAACCTCAGCAAAGTCTCAGGATACAAAATTAATGTGCAAAAATCTCAAGCATTCCTATACACCAATAACAGACAAACAGAGAGTCAAATCATGAGTGAACTCCTATTCACAATTGCTTCAAAGAGAATAAAATACCTAGGAATCCAACTTACAAGGGATGTAAAGGACCTCTTCAAGGAGAACTACAAAGCACTGCTCAAGGAAATAAAAGAGGACACAAACAAATGGAAGAACATTCCATGCTCATGGATAGGAAGAATCAATATTGTGAAAATGG
>NW_012123154.1:4670054-4687664 GCF_000951035.1 Colobus angolensis palliatus | reverse complement strand
TCCATGCTCATGGATAGGAAGAATCAATATTGTGAAAATGGCCACACTGCCCAAGGTAATTTATAGATTCAATGCCATCCCCATTAAGCTACCAATGACTTTCTTCACAGAATTGGAAAAAAACTAGTTTAAAGCTCATATGGAACCAAAAAAGAGCCCGCATTGCCAAGACAATCCTAAGAGAAAAGAACAAAGCTGGAGGCATCATGCTACTTGACTTCAAACTATACTACAAGGCTACAGTAACCAAAACAGCACAGTACTGTACCAAAACAGAGAGTAGACCAATGGAACAGAACAGAGCCCTCTAAAATAACACCACACATCTACAACCATCTGATCCTTGACAAACATAACAAAAACAAGAAATGGGGAAAAGATTCCCTATTTAATGAATGGTGCTGGGAAAACTGGCTAGCCATAAATAGAAAACTGAAACTGGATCCCTTCCTTACACCTTATACAAAAATTAATTCAAGATGGATTAAAGACTTAAACATTAGATCTAAAACCATAAAAAACCCTAGAAGAAAACCTAGGCAGTTCCATTCAGAACATAGGCATGGGCAAGGACTTCATGACTAAAACACCAAAAGCAATGGCAATCAAAGCCAAAATTGACAAACCAGATCTAATTAAACTAAAGCGCTTCTGCACAGCAAAAGAAACTACCATCAGACTGAACAGCCAACCTACAGAATGGGAAAAAATTTTTGCAATCTACCTATCTGACAAAGGGCTAATATCCAGAATCTATGAAGAACTTAAACAAATTTACAAGAAAAAATCAAACAACCCCATCAAAAAGTGGGCAAAGGATATGAATAGACACTTCTCAAAAGAAGATATTTAAGCAGCCAACAGACACATGAAAAAATGCTCATTATTACTGGACATCAGAGAAATGCAAATCAAAACCACAATGCGATACTATCTCACACCAGTTAGAATGGCAATCATTAAAAAGTCAGGAAACAACAAGTGCTGGAGAGGATGTAGAAAAATAGGAACAATTTTACACTGTTGGTGTGACTGTAAACTAGTTCAACCATTGTGGAAGACAGTGTGGTGATTCCTCAAGGATCCAGAACTAGAAGTACCATTTGACCCAGTCATCCCATTATTGGGTATATACCCAAATGATTATAAATCATGCTGCTATAAAGACACATGCACACATATGTTTACTGCAGCACTATTCACAATAGCAAGGACTTGGAACCAACCCAAATGTCCATCAATGATAGACTGGATTAAGAAAATGTGGCACATATACACCATGGAATACTATGTAGCCATAAAAAAGGATGAGTTTGGGTCCTTTGTAGGGACATGGATGAAACTGGAAACCATCATCCTGAGCAAACTATTGTAAGGACAGAAAACCAAACACTGCATGTTCTCACTCACAGTTGGGAACTGAACAATGAGAACACTTGCACACAAGGTGGTGAATATCACACACCAGGGCCTGTCGTGGGGTGGGGGAATGGGGGAGGATAGCATTAGGAGATATACCTAATGTAAATGATGAGTTAATGGGTGCAGCACACCAACCTGACACATGTATACATATGTAACAAACCTGCACGTTGCGCACATGTACCCTAGAACTTAAAGTATAATAATAATAATAATAATAAAGAACCATACTTCAAAAAAATACATCAATGAAGAAAATCTTGAGAAAGGAGTTCTAAAGCCTGCTTTGTAATCATTCCTAAAAAAGAATTATGCAAATCAGAATGGAAAAGATTCCTGCTTAGAGTCACCTAAATGACCACACTTCATGAAAACTAAGGGGCAAACCAATGAATAAAAGATGCACCGCCATTTCCTATGTACCAGTAAGAGAGAAAAAACAAGATGCTGCTAACTAGAAGATGACAAACCTTATACTATCAGATTAAATCCTGATTTCAGAGATGTTAAAAATGTGCTTAGAACCATGAAATGTGATAGTTTATTTTTGTTTGCTCACCTTCCTCATACAGAACATCTAAAAGTCAACCCAATGAAAATTCACAATGAGTTAATTTATTCAAGTATTTAAACTCAACCTGGTTCCATAAATTAGAAAACTATTAAGATATTACTACTTTACCTGTAAAATCCCAGAGAAAAGACTATTGTTCAGTATAATCACAATTGTGTTATGATTTACAAATGTAAGTATCAGCCTAAATAGCCAAATGAAATGGAGATTGATTTTCGTTGACTAAAATATTAAAAGATAAAGATGGCTTGAGATGGGCCTTACCAGATTCAGCTGGAGCTGAGAGGCAGCTGGGGTTTCACCAAGGAAATGAAGCAGTTAATGTTATAATTCAGGGAAAGAAGATTATTGATTCAGTCATTGTAGCTAATTTTTGTTAACTAGTTACAGTATTTTAAAAGCTATGCTTTCCAGTAGTACATCATTTAATTGGTAGAAAGTTAAACTAGTTTGATATTTCAAATTGTAACTTTCTTTACTCCCATCAATTCTTCAGTCTCCCAAAGTTAAAAGCTCTGCCATTATCTGTGGTTTTAGTTTGGTTTGTTGTTTTCCTCATTTTAGAGACAAGGAAAGAGTCTTTGGAGACTCATGAAATGACTCATTTTAAGGTTATAACATAGTTAATAGTTACACTTATCAATGTGAGATTAATTTAAAAATTAAATTAAAACGACAAGTTTCACTTCTTTTCTAAGCTTAAGATATAATCAGATTCAATAACTAAAAACATCACAAATTTACTAAAGCCCTGTGAAATGCAAGGTACTTAGCTAATAGCTAAGAACCATAAACAAAACACTACTCCTACCCTCAAGAAGAAGACTAAATTTATGGACTGCTGAACAACCATTCATACAGCATGGCATACCATTCATGCTGATTATTTGGCTTCTAACAACTCACAATTATGCAGACAACTGTATCAGTTCTCTTGTTTTTTTCTGAATAGAAAATAGGCAAGAAAGTATAAGAATTCAATTTAGTTTTACAACATATTTTACAACATAAATCCAGAAGAAGCAGTGCATTCTTTGTAGGAGAGGCTTCAAGGATGTTAAATATGATGAAGAATGTCTACAAACCAACCCACATATGACACCCAAAGTCTCAAGGAATTAAGTTAGAAAGTGCTGAAAGTCACTTTCATCAGATAGTGAGTCGAATGTTGTAAACACTAGACAGACTCAAATATTTGGGATTCATATGCCAAGACCACTATTTGTTCTGCAAATTCACTTAAGTTTTTGAGTCTTTGTTGCCACTATGAAAAGGGCAACAATGAAATGAAATAGCATATGCAAAAGCAGTTTGTAAATATAACACATATAAGGTGCCATCTTTCAATGAGTGAAAATACTTGTCAATAAATCAATAAATAAATCTACAAAGTGTTCAAAAACAACATAATGAAGCTGAGTAGATTTTAAGATCGATTCCTTCTTGGGCAATTTCTTTATGTTTTAGATAAAAAAGTATACACACTTTATTGAAAAGTCTCCCAACTCTGCCCAGATCCTCATGACTTAAGGTATAGGCTGTGGACCAGCAGACTTGCCAATACCATAGCACCTGCTAGAAGTACAGAATCTCAGATCCCACCCTGCACCTGATGAATTTTATAAAAGTTTCCCAGGTGATTCCTATGCACATGAAAGTTTGAGAAACACTCGTCTAGATGCCATTCTTTTCATAATCTATTGTTATTAACTATCTATTTTCTAAAATAAACATATTCAATCTTTCTTTTTCACTCCTTCTAAATTGTATATAAACAAGCTTAAATTTCTCTGATCATAAACATAAAATAAATGAACAAACAAATAATAAATAAAGCTGATTTCAACGTAATCTTGACCTAGAACCCTTGGCTTCCATGAAAAACTCATGTATCCTTAAACCAAATCCTCTCTTTCTGCTTAAGCTTATTCTAACAGGTTTCTGTTGCCAGAAACCTTAGAATCCAAACTAATCAAAGACTTATCTTTTTTTAATTAACGAATTAATGTATTTATTTATTTATTTATTTATTTATTTTGAGATGGAGTCTCGCTCTGTTGCCCAGGGTAGAGTGCAGTGGCACAATCTCAGCTCACTGCAAACTCCACCCCCCGCCAGGTTCAAGCAATTCTCCTGTCTCAACCTCCTGAGTCACTGGGATTACAGGCGCCTGCCACCACGCCCAGCTAATTCTTGTATTTTTAATAGAGATGGGGTTTCACCATGTTGGCTAGGCTCGTCTCGAACTCCTGACCTCAAGTGATCCACTCACCTCAGCCTCCCAAAGTGCTGGGATTATAGGCGTGAGCCACCATGCCCGGCCATCTTTTGCTTTTATTATAACTTTCTATTTTCAGTGAAATTTTGTCCATGCCCAAATAGCTTCTACTGCTTTCCACAGTTAAGAATTCCTAAATTTCTGTCATAGTTTTTCTCCCTAGGGTTGATCTACTATTTTGTGTTCCATAGTCATTCCCTAATCTGTTCAAAACTGAATTTTTTATCACCTTCACAAAACTTATTTCTCTTCAAACATTTCAATTTCAGTTTTAATGGCACCATCTACTCAGTCACAATTGTTTGAAAATGAAGTCATCCTTGACTTCACATTAACATAACTGCTATAGTTCAAACCGTAACCATCTCTCACATACATTCATCAATACATTTCTGTGATAGTTAAATTGGTATCAACTTGGAGGGTATTTTGAAAGAGATTAACATTTTAATCAGTAAACTTTGGGTAAAGATTGCCATCCATAATGTGGGTGGGTCTCATCCAACCAGTTGAAGGTCTGAATAGCACAAAAAAAGACTGGCCTCCCTGAGCTACAAAGAATTCTTAAGTAGGCTGCCTTCAGACTTTATCTGTACCATCAACTATCTTGGATCTCAAACCCACCAGCCTACGCTGCAAATTTAGACTTGCCAGTTTACCTAATCATGTGAAACAAATACACATTCTATTTGTTTTGTTTCTCTGAATACCCCTGACCAATACAGATTTTGGTAACAAGAAGCAGGGTCCTGCTGTAACATATGCCTAAAAATGTGGAAATGAATTTGGAATCAGGCAATTGGTAGAGGCTGGAGGAGTTTTAAGGCAAATGTTAAAAAAATGCTAGACTGCCTTGATGGGATGGTTGGTAAGCATGTGGACATTAAAAATAATTCTGGTGAGGTCTCAGATGGAAATGAGGAACACGTTGTTGGAAACTGGAGGAAAAGTGGTCCTGTTCAAAAGTAGCAAAGAACTTGGCTGAGTTCTTGGTACTTTATCTTAGTAAATTTTATCATAGTATTTTATCTTAGTAAATATCAGTATTTTCTGAAAAGTTGAAGTTAAATGTGGAGAAACTTAAATATTTAGCTGAGGAGATTTCTAAGCAAAGTGTTAAAGGTGCAGCCTGGGTTTTCTTAACTGCTTATAGTAAAATGCAAGAAAACAGACAGATATGTTAAAGGAATTGTTACACAAAAAGGAACTAAAATGTGAATATTTGAAAACCCTCAGTCTATCCACATTGCAAGGAAAGGGAAAGTGTGCTTTGGGAGACCATCAAGGGTGTGGCTGAACAATCACTCCATGAAGAGATTACTCATGGATTTAATCAAACATCTCAGCAGAACCCAAGAATAGAGATGGGATTATACCAGCTGAAACACTGCCAGTTTGAACTAAAGGGGACAGAGATGGGATTAAATAAAGGAGGATTTTATAAGATGGAACAATAGAGCCATCAGGCTGTGAAAATGCCTTGTCATTCAAGAACAATAAACAAGACAATACAGAAATCAGCACGGCTGTCCCTGCTACCACAGGTCCACAATGCACAAATCTGTGGCAAGGCTGCCTCCTCCTCCTTTCAGTGCACAAGGCTGCAGCCCATCAGTGCCCTAGGAGCCATGCAACCAATCACAGCCATAGGAGGGGGCGGGGCAATGCCTAAGGCTGTGGGAGCAGCACTGCTTGCTGCACAAGTAAACCTGAAGGACAGAGCATCTTGTCAGAGGATTATTCTCAAGCCTTAAAATCGAATGGAATTTTTCTTGTTACATTTTCCATTTGCTTAGGACCCATCACACCTCACTTATTTCCAGTTTGTCCCTTTTGGAATGGGAATGTCGATCCTACGCTTGTTCTATCATTGTATTTTAGGACATAACTTGTGTGGTTTCACAGATTCACAGTTGGAGAGGAATTTTGCCTCAGGATAAACCGTAGCTTTGAGTCTTACTCACACTTGATTTAGGTTAATACTTAGAAGAGATTTTGGACTTAGAGCTGATGCTGAACCGAGTAAGACTGTGGGACTGTTTCAAGGTGAAGTGAGTGCATTTTGCATATGAAGAGAATGTGAATTTTGGAGGTCTAGCAGGACAAATATTATGAAATTAATTGTGTTTTCCCCAAATTCATTAGTGGAAGTCCTAATATCAATGGGAATATATTTTGAAGCAGGGTCACTGAGGAGGTAATGAAGTTTTAGTGAGGTCACAAGAGTGGAGTTTTAAACCAATAGGACTGGTGTCCTTATAAGAAGATGATAAGACACAAGGGTATGCATACACAGAGATAAAGATCATGTAAGGACAAGTGAGAAGACAGCCATCTGCAAGTAAAGGAGAGAGGCCTCAGGAGAGACTCAAACCTGCCAACACCTTGATCTTAGACTCAGTCTCCAAAATATTGAAAAAATAAATTTTTGTTAAGGCACACAGTCTGTAGTATTCTGTTAAATCAGCTCTAACACAGTCATACAACTACCAAAAATCTCCCTTCTATTTCACCACTCTTGGATTACTTATCCACAGTGCTTTTAGGCTGAACTTCTCAAAAGGTAATCTGGATAAATTCTCTCCTGAGCTCAAAACATTTCAATGCCTATCTCTGTCTAGTGGATAACTTTCAAAGTACCTGGCATGGCACAGAGAGCCCTATGGTTCCTGCTTATCTTTCCAGTGTCATTTCTTGCCAAACATAGGCACACAGCCAATAATCTAGACAATCACTTGCAGTTCTTCTAACCTGCCATCCTGTTTCATAAAACATATGGTTGCCTCTTCACAGACTAACCCCTTCCCCAGACCACCTAGCAAACTGCTACTCATATTCAGATAACTCACACAAGGGTCTTCTCAGTGAAACATTTGACCTTCTAGGACTATGCTAACCATATGATTTTTTATACTATTGCTGTATAGACCTTATTTATACTTTCAATACATGTGATTTTAACAATGTGTTTACAACTACTCCCTTATGAAATTGTGGTCTCTTCGAAGATGGATACTTTTGTATATTCTCAGTGCTTGCACATAGATAGCTCAATTATTAACATAAATAAATAGATAGGTGAAATATCCATTTGTCCATAACTGACTCCAGATTATCACTAATCCAAAGATCCATTAGAGACCAAATTGGGAAAAATACTTTTTAAAAAATGAAAGACTGCTGAGATTAGCATGTTTGGGAAGCCAAGTAAGCAAGGAGCAAATTATAGGTTATTATAATTCCATATGGATCTCCCTAGACTCTCAATTTCTGTATTAATTACTATAATCACAACACATTCATACTAAAGCTCACTTTATTATATCTTTCATTTATTCATTATCATATCAACCATATTGCTGATTCCTAAAAAGAGGACATGTTGTGTAATGGAGAAGCACTGAATTAGAAAGCAGAATACGTGGGTCCTTGTCTCTGTGACTTGCAAGTCACAGTCTCTTGCATGCCAGTTTTCTCACCTACAAAATGGAATTTCTGTATCTAACCAGCTCATCACACAGAGCGGTTTTGAAGATTAAATGGAATGATGTATAAATGGTTTGTAGGTTGTCATTTAATAATGGTGTCTTCCTAGTGAAAGGGCAATTTTTCTGCATTTCACCAACAGTGCTCTGCATTGGCCCTAGCTCACTCCGACTTTTCTAAATGACTGACATTGAGCAGGTCATTTAAATTTTCCAAACCTCAATTTTCATAAATCTAAAAGTGGGAAAATAATATCACAAAATTATTTCAAAGCAGAAATAAAAATCAAAATGCTTTGTATTCTATATCATGTTATGTAATTTAAAATAATTATATAATCCTAATTGTGTGATCTTTGTGTAAATGATGTAACTATTTATGTTACTTTCCTCATGTATAAAATAAAAATATGATAAGTTTGTTGGGGGATTAAATGAGACAATGTGTGTAAAATATTTGACATATCATATGTGTGCTTAGTATTTTAAGTAATAATAATTAGAGTAATGTTTCTAGTACATACCATTATTATATTACTGCTAATACAGGTGTCCCTTGAGAGCTGAGTTTGCAAAGTTTTACATGACTTATGACTCTTTGGATATGGCATAATTATTTTTATTGACTTACTAATACCTCAACTGGTTTCATTTCAAGGGATGACAGCTGTGTAAACAAAGTAGATTTAGTCATTAAAAAGATAGATACAAATCTTATCATAAAATTTTGTTTAATATTACATCTGTAATATCTAGTGATTGTGTATGATATCCTCTGGAGTACACTGGTCTTTGATCTTTGTTTTCTAGCCAAATTATCAAGCTTTACTGCCTCCCTACTCTGTGTGTTAGCTATTCTGCATATTATATTTTGGTGCCATTTACAAAACTGTTAAACATTGCCCTTATAGTTAAATACACACACACACACACACACACACACACACACACAAAACTATTTCTGCTAAAGCTTTATTTGCAATATCAGCTTATATATATGAACCATATATGTGAAGACTATCTCTAAATATATATACTATATGTGGTATATAGTTCATATATATATATGTTTAGAAATATATGTTTCTGTGTGCTTCTATTTCTAAAATAAGGTGGGAGGAAGAATTCAGGGTGAAAAACAAAGAAAAATATGTCAAACTTATTTTCAAGCTTTGTGACTTTAGAATGTCTACAGCTACACAAGCATAATGCTAAACATGAGAATAAAATATCTATTTCATTCTATTGTTTTAAAGTGCTATTTATATAGCATAATAGAGGTGACTAACACACGTTTTCTGAAATAACTTATTTTCAGAGAATGGTCTGCTCACTAGATATATCAGCCTTAATTTTCCGTCTCTATTTCCTACCAATGTGTAAGTCTGAATATTTAGAACTCATAACTGGCCTCCACCTGAGAAAATACAAAAACAAATATTAGAGTCAAGATGTTCTTGAGACTCCCAAAGAAAAGGAGCTTGTCTCCAAGTGGAAGGAATTTGTATGAAAACTCTGCCTTCAACATTGTTACTCCTGCTAGACACTGGTAAGATTATTTCAAGATTTCCATTTATTTAATAGCAGATAGAAGGTGTAACAATAATCAATATTAATATAAACGTTCTAATATTGTAATTATAAAAATTCAGTGGAAATCAATTTTTTCAATTCAGCAATATAAATTAGTACAATGTTAGTAGAGATGGTGAAAGGGGTAGGTGATTGCTTTACTCTGTAAGGATGCCTGACTCTCCTTAAATAAATAATTCACTGTGGACCGGGAGCGGTGGCTCACACCTGTAATCCCAACACTTTGGGAGGCCAACGCTGGTGGATCACTTGAGACCAGGAGTTCGAGGCCGGCCTAGGCAACATGGTGAAACTCCGTCTCTACTAAAAATACAAAAATTAGCCAGGCGTGTTTGCACGCACCTGTAATTCCAGCTACTCGGTAGGTTGACGCTGGAGAATCACTTGAACCTGGGAGACAGAGGTTGCAGTGAGCTGAGATGGTGCCACTGCACTCCATCCTGGGTGACAGAGTGAGACCCTGCCAAAAAAAAAAAAAAAAAAGCAAAAGCAACAAACAAAAACTCACTGGATATCATAGATAAATAAGAAACTTATGTTATTTAAATGTTTTGATAGACTTTTTATTACATATGGAGAGTATGGGAATGGAAGCACTTTAAAACATGCCATGGCTCACTTCCAACTGAACTAACACTTCTTGGTAGATGGTTTTAACTAATCTTCGAATGCCACGTGTGAAGTTGGGGTGCTTATCTAATGCCTGCTTTTGAAATTAGATGAGAGGTTTGAAAACTTTTTTTTTTAGTTTCCTGATGACCAAAAATATTTTTTATTCTTTAAAATAAGACATTTTACAGCTATCACTTATGTTCTTGGATGTTATCTAAGATGATTTACTCAGAGACACAAGTAGTTTGCTGAGATAGAAGACAATGGAAGAGTAAATTGAAGCAAAAAAGAAAACATTCAGCTCTGTGTCTGGGTACAACACAAGTGCTAAAATAAAAGGTATCCAGTATTATCGTTGATGTTGTTATTGGCTAATTACAATATTCTAAGTAGAAAACATTTCTTAGATAATCAATTATAGCTCGCTTACCGTATTTCTTTCAGACAGTTCTAAAATTAAAATAATTTGAAATGTTTCTCTTATTTTCCAAGACATTTGAGAGAAAAGAAAGAATCTGCTCAAATATCCTGTCTTAATCCAGATAAATTTGGATTAACAAAACTGCTTCCTAAAATATATTCTAAATTTTAAAAGAATACACAAAATGATTTTTATATTTATACAGGTTTTTTAAAAATTAATATGTATACTGTTTTATCAAGATTATTAGTTATGAGTCAAATTATCAAGTATTAGAGATTTTAAATTTTTATGTGTATACTTTACTGAACATTAGGGTCCATTTTATAAGTAATGTCCACTGGATATTTATGCTTTTTTATAGAAGTAGCATCATATTTTTATATTGTGTTATTATAGATGTTTATAGTTGTTTTAGAGTTGCTTTTATGATACATATTATGTGTAAAATCTATTATTTGTTTGGTTCTGAGTACTTGATTGGGAATAAAACTCTACTTATAACTCCCGATAAGGAAATACTGTTGAGTTTATCAAAATGCATTTTATAGTACTGCTTATTGATATGCATTACTGGGAGGAAAGGGATCAGTGTATTTATCCAGTGAAGCCCGAATCATGCCAAAAATTACATTTCAATGTTCTTTCTGGTAACAAAAGTTTTTCATACAAATACTTGGCAACTCAGAACTGACAATGATTTTTTTTTTTTCAAAAATCTAAATTGACAAAATTATTTGAATATTATTTCTTTTAATGTATGGTTTTCATAATGGAATAATTTTTTTCTTCCCAACCCTACCCCTCACTACTATACCCTACTATCTTCCTGCACCTTCTACCTCAGGACTTTCAGTTCCTTTTCCCTTTTAGTCCGGAATTGCAACTAACTGGAGCCTAAGATGGGTCACAATCAGGAAGAGGTTAAAAGCGCCATGGGAATATGGAGAGGAGAGAGTCTAAGGAAGACTGCAAATTCTTCAGAAATTCCTCTGGGTGTTTGTCTAAACAAATGTCAGACAAATGTATTCCATTTTTTTCCTCCTGTCTTCTCCTGCAATCACCAGTGAACATCTAGTTTTCCACAATGTGAAAGACAAGAAGAAAACAAAAATCACAGGTTAGACCAATCAGCCAAAAAATTTGTTATTGACTCTGCCCTTCTCTGATAGGGTTACACTTAAATATATTAACCATCTTAAAGTTGAACCTTAATGGGCATTAAAACGCCATCTTTGCTCTTCAATATTTAAATTATTTAGTAACTTTATTACAAATTGTGTCATATATTTAGTGTTTATTATCTTTTGAAAATTTAAATTTCCTATATACTTAGTAGCCTTACTAAATTATAGATTTTGCATTCTTCATGGCATTCCCTTAAATCAGACAATAAATTTTTCAAGTAGCATTTTAAAGATGTGAATGTGATGGAGGAAAACATATAAACAAATACAAAATATTACTAATAGTGATTCACATTAATGAATTTATTTAAGACACTTTGAACATGTTATGATATATTGGAGATACATATGCAACAGGCTAAGTCTGACATAAGCATAAGCCAGATTATAAAACAGATTTTTGAAAAGAAATAATTTTTTAACCATAGTTAAGGCTACCTGATGCTACCTTTCAAAGTCTCCTCTCCGGCCCCAGCCTTTGTCTTGATTACAAAATCAGGTCAATGGTGATGCTCATTTGTAGCTTTGCTACCAGGTATGTCCAGATGTTTCATTTACTAATATAAATAAAATATCTGATGAAATTTTCTGATGCCTTTGTAAACAGCTGTTTCATCCTGAAACTTACTGCTGAAGCAGCTATACTGATTTGGTCATTTTCTTTACATAATGTCAAAGTAATTGTCTTGATCTTTAGGAAAACTGCTGCTATAGGTGTTATAAAGTATTTTATTACAGCATGTTAGATCTCTTTCAAATGGCTAATGTCTAGTCAACACATGCTTAGTTTGCCCAACAAGAATTTATTAAGTTTACTTAAAATGTGGGAAGAAACTGCTATTTCTATTTCTTTGAGAACTAAAATGTAAGTTGAGTGCATCATTAAGGCAATTTTATTATATTTTCAACATTATTTAATAATGCTTGACCAACCCTTGTGCTATGAGCATTAACAGCACACCTTGTATTGTTTTCCAGGTTCATTAAATAAGTCTAAGAATAATACTCCTCATATCTTTCTATTTTTTATTCTTGCTTAATATAAGCATATTTTTAACATTAGTAATTACTTTATATGATAAAAATAATTAATACGATGGTAAAGAGGGGATGCTGAAATCGCTTCAAACTAAATTTTAAAAATATTTCAGACATGTATAAAATGCCTACCATTTTTAGAAGGGCAAAAATCTAATCTAAAATAAATGAGCTGCCATATTTTAGAATGTTAGCAGATGAGCATTTGCGGTCCATTCTAATGAACATTGTCCAGGTAATTTTATTTTGGATTTCTCACTTAAGGACTCAAAGCCTTAGTATAACTAAGCTACATGCTCATAAGAAGAAATTATATTAAATAATTTAGAAATTTGTGTTCAATGTTTGGAAAATCAAGATTTTTTTAGAAATTTCTTTTTATGTTTTAATAGACTTTAGCATTTTAGAAACTTAAATACTTGCTAGTTTAATGAATTATTCATATTTTGATGATATACATTATACATTTTTCATTTGCACATCCCTAAAAATTTTTTAATATTTTTGACTTTGTAATTTATTGTTTTTTAATCCAAATTTCTTAGTGTTTATGATCACATTTGGTATTATCTGCATGTAAAAAAGGAAACAGGAAGAACTTGCATAATATCCTTTAAAGGTACAATATTATACAAGTTTATTTTCACTTTTGAAAGCTGATGAGCCATTTTTCCTGAGGAAAATACCTCCATGACACTCTGCAGGAAAGCAGAATCTTCTAGCTAGTGGCATAACCAGACCTCAGCCTCCTGACAAACTTTCCTAGTTAATGCTGGATTTATAAGGGTTTCTGTACTACAGCTTTAGTTAAGGGGCTTCCAGATTGTAATACTCAGAGAAATGTCACTGCCTAAGTCACTAGCTTACAAAAAAGCTAAGCCAAGCAATTTAAGATGGAATTAAAGGTTATAGGGAACTGAAAGCAATGTCCACCAGCAATGAATTAGAGAGAAGACACCTTCTAAAAGGCACCCTCTGGATGACGCTGGACCTCAAATGTATAAAGAACAACATTTCTGAGCACTGGAAACCAGGAGGGATGCTGATTTGTATTACACAAGAAATTTGGTGGCATCAAAGCTCTCATACATGTGTGTATGCATGCATGTGCATATAAGCGTGTGCTTAGGTGTCAGCTTGCATGTCATTAGTAACTTACTCTTCCTACTGAAGTAAATGAATTAAAAACACTTCCTTTACAAACATCACAGAAGCTGACCACAGCACATAGGAATGAAGACAGATGCAAAGATTAAAGCTGTAGGACAAAAGCAAAAACAAAAACAACAAAATAAAAACAGAAGCTATTTCCCAATAAAAAGCACATAGGAGCAAGTAATTTGAAGAGTACAATAGAAGTACAGTATGTGATAATATCCCGTAATTGGGATGAGTTTTGAAGAAATCTGTAATTAGAAAATAAGGACAAGCTCAATGATGATGAAAGGAAGGAACTAGACCAAAACAGAACGGTTAGAAACAGTCACCCAGAACACATTTAAGAGGATGTGAACAATTGAAGAAGTCTGAACCAAAACAGGAATCTTTCTCAAGTTCGGCTTGGCTAAGGAGTATTTTTCACCAGTTTCTAATGAGGGAAAATTGAAAATGACCTCATAACCCTCCTATATCATTTAAGGCTTATTCTATACTATATTTCAATCAACTATATCTAGTCATTTTAAACTGTGTTTTACTCAGTCAAACCTAATTAGTCCGTAATGTTCAGAGACAAAAATTCCTCCAGGTAAGATTGCAAATAAACTACTACAGCCAAAAGTTTTATACCCATCATGAGTAGATCAAGTAAGAGTATCTCTGACAGAGAAACTAACTGGGATGGCATGCTATCCATTATACCAGCTACTATGCGAAATGACTTCAGAATGGTCATCTTGAGAGGAGATACAGTTTTGGGGAAGTATGGCTTTGCCCAAACCATTGCAGAAAAATAATTTCTGAAATTATGTTCAGAGCCTCTGGTGTGTGTTTTTGAGCTTTGTAAGTAGATGGCATTTTGTTCTGAGAGTAAATTGAATTTGAAAAAGTATAGTTAACTGGCATTGTGAACCAATCCTAATAAATAAACTGTGAGGCCACAATGGGAAGGGAACTCATTTTAACAGGTTGGCTCCATAATGTTTGGTATAAGTCAGTCATATAACCTTGTAGAAACATTTTGCACCATGTCTGATTACAAGAAATGTGACCTAGAAAGTTCAAAATTATTAAAATCACAATACTTGTTTTCATTTTCTTAGTGGTCTTTTAGAATATTAGAAGTCAACATATACCTAAAGATTAAAGTGAGGAATGATCCCACAACAAAGCTTAGTAACAGAGAGAAATCATTTAAAATTCAAAATTAGCATCTCAGAATGAAAGCGGGGGAAGTTGTTTTGACTTCTCTACCACATTAGCTCCCCAACTATAAATTAAGAATGAATACACTGAATCCTCCTGAAGGGCACTGGGCTCTAAAAATGATTTTGGAACTTCCTAGAGAGTGCATACACACTCTGGAGGCACAGAACCTGGGCTCAAATCCCACTTCTGTCTTTTCCTAGGCATAATTTGGGACAAGTATTTAACCTCTGAGCCTCAGTGTGCTCACCTTTAAGTGGAAATAATAATAGGATCTACCTCATCGTGTTGTTTTGAGGACTACATGAATTAATATATGTACAAGCACTTACAATATGTCCTGACACTTAGTAAGTATTCAATAACAATAATACTTATTATACAATAAAATTAGCATAATTTCTTTGGCAGTGGTTTTCCTTTGTTAAAAATCAAAGTATCTTTTAGAAGCAACCTTTTGTTGATCAGTTTTGAACTACAAATATCATAAGTATATACAAAACTACATTTGACATTTGGAAGATGAAGACCTGTAAAGAATATATTCTGCATTTGACCAAGAGTTGCTAAGTAGACATCGTAGGAATACTTTGAGCCATCATGGCCACATTATCATAACTCTTACATGAATCAGTATGATTTGTTTAAAAATAATAATATGGACTTATGGCCTTCAAATCTGGAAGATAATTTTCTATTGTATTAAGCCACTAAATTTGAGACAATGTATTGTGACCAGCAATGGGAAACTAATTTATAATGTCCCACAAAATTTTATATCAGCATTTCTTTTATGTATATTTGCAAGGAAGTTTTTAGAAAACTCCCTTCTACAGTGTCAAGAAAATCCCTTCTACAATATTAATTATCAATAAAACCAAGATGTCAAATGTTTAGCTCACTAAATATAGCCCACTAATGATGAAGTTAAGACCATAAGTTTAAACATTACTTTTGCCATTTTGTTTTTGCTAGGTTGTTATGGACATAGGCTACTCTCCAAATTCTCATCAATCATGAAGCAACTTGAATATTTGCTATCTATTATTCTTCCTATATGTATTCTTCTAGTACAATTCTTTGCACATAATATCCAGTAAATATATATTAGTTGAATGAATCAACATTTTTCATGCATGTAAAGCATTTGCCATCAGAAAGTGGTTAAAAGGCTCACATCAGCAATTACTAGCATATTAGATGTAAACGTAATCTATGGATGTGTTGTCAATGTACATAGAGAAGCCACTACAACATAGAAGACTAAATTTATAAAATTATTCAGTATAAAATCATGTGTTAGAAGGATTAAAAATTATCTAGTCCCACCCCTTCCTCTCACAAACTCTGTAACTGAGGCCTATACACATGAACGTGAATCATTTCAGAGTGGTTTGCATATCTGAAAGTGCCATAAATTTCAAACTCTAGCTTTCCCATGCATCTTTTGTAAAATGTCCTCACAGATCTTGTGTCTTACTGACCAAGTAATATGGCAAGAATTAGAAGATAAAAGGAAAACTTTGAAATAATCATTTGACTCTCAGAAATACACTGAATATCTTGGACCCACTAAGCAGAATTCAGAGTAGAAATCAGTATTTCATGTAAATATATCTCCATCTCTCAAGAAGTAATAAAGTTGGAATAGGTGGACCACACCTCCAATGTATTTGAAGATAATAGAATCAGTGAGACAGCTCAGTATCATCTCCAACTAAAATGGGAGCCTTTTACAATAAGAATTATTTAAGAACTGTAAACAACTAGGAATCAAAGTAAGGATAGAAATCACATTTTGCTCTCCTTTCACAAAGCAGCTGAAGAATATTATGGTGCTATTTCAATAAGAATAACACCACAGCGATAACAGACTCTATTCAAAATTTAATAAAGCATTACTCTCTTAATCAAAACATGACTATAAAGCTTGGACTGTCTCTGAAAAGCAGAATAATGTGAACAAAAGAGAAATGGAACTGTGTCTGAATATCAGCTCTACAAAACAAATAACATCTCGTTACACATGCAGTGATTAAAGGCAGGAACTTAAATCCATTCTCGATTTACCTTTGTCAAGGTCCTGACCAGTGAAAAGTTTGAATTATAAAACCAAAGCAGGTACAGGGCAAAAATCAATCGCACAATAAAGTTTCATACACATATGTTACTATAATATGTGCTTTTTGCTTACGCTGCAGATATTATGTACATAATATTTTGTCCAACGCATATAGATTATACATGCACATATGTAAAATAGCATTCAAAATTTGTAATTATAAAGGTAAAGAAAATAAACTTTGATTTAGAATCGTGTAAATAATTTGCGAACACCAAAAGTTTTCCTTCTAATTCAATAAATGTACTGAGTAAAGAAACCTTATCTGAAATCAAACTTCTAGGGTCCAATTCTTCACTCTACAAATTATGGATTGAATTTAGGACAAAATTTAAATATTTCTCTCATAGGCAAAATTAAGATAATAATAGTGCCTATGGCGGGGCATGGTGGTTTACACCTGTAATCCCAGCACTTTGGGAGGCTAAGGCAGGCAGATCACTTGAGGTCAAGAGTTTGAGAACAGTCTGACCACTTGGCGAAACCCCGTCTCTACTAAATATGCAAAAATTAG
>NW_012123154.1:4668122-4669634 GCF_000951035.1 Colobus angolensis palliatus | reverse complement strand
AAACACCCCAGTATACACACAAGGACTTAAAATAATATGTGATCAAGGAAACAATGAATTAATGGTGGATGTATAGATTATTTAATATATAATTTAAAATTTACAACTTTGATCTTCAAAGCTATCAGTATATTTATACAGGTCCAATCAGGTTTCAATAATGCCATTATAACATCTGGTTCCATCTTCAGCTCATATTAACACTCTTTTGCTCATTTTGCTCATGTGGACAATGAAACACACTGGATTAGAAATTTTACCTGATATAAACACATAGGCTAAAATAGGGTGTATGTGTTTAATAGCTGTGCGATATCAAATATGTGCTTTTCAAACTGCTTTTACTGCTTTGATTATATTTTTTTCAATGTCTGGAGCAATTCTTCTTTAGATATTTTGCTAGTTGGTAGCTCCATAATTTTTCAATCTTCTATCCTATCCCTAAGACTTGGGAAAAGATCAGTCTCTCTATAAATTTAACGAAACATCAGTTCTTGCTATTAGATCTGTGAAAAGTAGCATATGAGCTATCTTGGGCAAGAATTAGACAGCAAGCAGTCAAAGTGGGGAATTTAAACACAGTTATAGCAAACATTGCCAGGTATCTTGGCTATATGGAGAAAGTTTGTGTGGCAAGTGGAGCTGGGAGTTGTCAGATTTAAATGAGGTTTACAGTCATCGTGCTTCATGCACAAAAAAGAAGGCCCTGAGCATCTGGAATGTGACAGATAAATGGGCTGCGTTCAAAAGGGAGATGTGGCCTCCTTACAGCCAGAATGACTGGGTAAAATTTTTAGAAAGTTTTGTGAGAGTCTTGCTTCTCTTTCCTAAAAAGTTACTGAACTAATAACCTCCTATTGGCTGCAGTCTCACGGGAGGACGACTACACTATATTTACAACTCTACAGTTGTAGTTTTTCAACTATGTAGTCATAGTCATTGTAGTTGTTCTGTTACCACTTTTCCTCTCATGCACATTCTACTGGGATCTTCAAGCCCTATTAACCTTTTGAAATACAACCTTAACAACTCTATGATCTCATTTTTTTTAATTTTATTTTATTTTGTTTCATTTTTCTATTATACTTTATGTTCTAGGGTACATGTGCACAACGTGCAGGTTTGTTACATATGTATATATGTGCCATGTTGGTGTGCTGCACCCAATAACTCATCATTTACATTAGGTATATCTCTAATGCTATCCCTCCCACCTCCCCCCATCCCACAACAGGCCCTGGTGTGTGATGTTCCCCTTCCTGTGTCCAAGTGATCTCATTGTTCAATTTCCACATATGAATGAGAACATATGGTGTTTGGTTTCCTGTTCTTGTGATAGTTTGCTGAGAATGATGGTTTCCAGCTGCATCCATGTCCCTACAAAGGACACAAACCCATGCTTTTTTATGGCTGCATGGTATTCCATGGTGTATATGTGCCACATTTTCTTAATCCAGTCTGTCACTGATGGACATTTGGGTTGGATCCAAGTCTTTGCTATTGTGAATAGTG
>NW_012123154.1:4666457-4666787 GCF_000951035.1 Colobus angolensis palliatus | reverse complement strand
CTTGTAAGTTGGATTCCTAGGTATTTTATTCTCTCTGAAGCAATTGTGAATGGGAGTTCATTCATGATTTAACTCTCTGTTTATCTGTTATCGGTGTATAAGAATGCTTGTGATTTTTGCACATTGATTTTGCATTCTGAGACTTTGCTGAAGTTGCTTATCAGCTTGAGGAGATTTTGGGCTGAGATGATGGGGTTTTCTAAATAGATAATCGTGTCTTCTGCAAACAGGGACAATTTGTCTTCTTCTTTTCCTAACTGAATACCCTTGATTTCTTTCTCTTGCCTGATTGCCCTGACCAGGACTTTCAACACTATGTTGAATAGGAGT
>NW_012123154.1:4584760-4664683 GCF_000951035.1 Colobus angolensis palliatus | reverse complement strand
TTATGAATCTGGGTGCTCCTGTATTGGGTGCATATATATTTAGGATAGTTAGCTCTTCTTATAGAATTGATCCCTTTACCATTATATAATGGCCTTCTTTGTCTCTTTTGATCTTTGTTGGTTTAAAGTCTGTTTTATCAGAGACTAGGATTGCAACCCCTGCCTTTTTTTTCTTTTCCATTTGCTTAGTAGATCTTCCTCCATTCCTTTATTTTGAGCCTATGTGTGTCTCTGCACTTGAGATGGGTCTCCTGAATACAGCAAACTGATGGGTTTTGACTCTTTATCGAATTTGTCAGTCTGTGTCTTTTAATTGGACCATTTAGTCCATTTACATTTAAGGTTAATAATGTTATGTGTGAACTTTGATCCCATCATTATGAGGTTATTTTGCTATTTTGCTCGTTAGTTGATGCAGTTTCTTCCTAGCATCAACGGTCTTTACATTTTCGCATGTTTTTGCAGTGGCTGGTACCGGTTGTTCCTTTCCATATTTAGTGCTTCCTTCAGGAGCTCTTGTAGGGCAGGCCTGGTGGTGACAGAATCTCTTAGCATTTGCTTGTCTGTAAAGGATTTTATTTCTCCTTCACTTATGAAACTTAGTTTGGCTGGGTATGGGATTCTGGCTTGAAAATTGTTTTCTTTAAGAATGTTGAATATAGGCCCCCACTCTCTTCTGGCTTATAGAGTTTCTGCCAAGACATCTGCTGTTAGTCTGATGGGCTTCCCTTTGTGTGTAACCCGACCTTTCTCTCTGGCTTACCTTAACATTTTTTCCTTCATTTCAACTTTGGTGAATCTGACAATTATGTGTCTGGAGTTGCTCTTCTTGAGCAGTATCTTTGTGGCATTCTCTGTGTTTCCTGAATTTGAATGTTGGCCTGCCTTGCTAGGTTGGGGAAGTTCTCCTGGATAATATCCTGAAGAGTGTTTTCCAGCTTGGTTCCATTTGCCCCGTCACTTTCAGGTACACCAATCAGACGTAGATTTGGTATTTTCACATAATCCCATATTTCTTGGAGGCTTTCTTCATTTATTTTTACTCTTTTTTCTCTACACTTCTCTTCTCGCTTCATTTCATTCATTTGATCTTCAATCACTGATACTCTTTCTTCCAGCTGATCGAGTCAGTTACTGAAGCTTGTGCATTTGTCACATAGTTCTTGTGTCATGGTTTTCATCTCTATCAGGTCGTTTATGGACTTCTCTGCATTGGTTATTCTAGTTATCCATTCGTCAAATCTTTTTTCAAGGTTTTCAGTTTATTTGCGCTGGGTTTGTAGTTCCTCCTTTAGCTCTGAGAAGTTTGATTGACTGCCGCCTTCTTCTCTAAACTTGTTAGTCATTCTCCATCCAGCTTTGTTCCGTTGCTGGCGAGGAGCTGCGTTCCTTTGGAGGGGGAGAGGTGCTCTGATTTTTTTAATTTTGAGCTTTTCTGTCCTGCTTTTTCCCCATCTTTGTGGTTTTATCTACCTTTGGTCTTTGATGATGGTGACGTACAAATAGGGTTTTGGTGTGGTTGTCCTTTCTGTTTGTTAGTTTTCCTTCTAACAGTCAGGATCCTCAGCTGCAGGTCTGTTGGAGTTTTCTTGAAGTCCACTCTAGTTAGGCTACTCCCAGTTAGGCTACTTGGGGGTCAGGGACCCACTTGAGCAGGCTGTCTGTCCGTTCTCAGATCTCAACCTTCATGCTGGGAGAATCACTACTCTTTTCAAAGCTGTCAGACAAGCACATTTACATCTGCAGAGGTTTCTGCTGCTTTTTATTTAGCTATGCCCTGTCCCCAGAGGTGGAGTCTATAGAATCAAGCAGGCCTCCTTGAGCTGTGGTGGGCTCCAGCCAGTTCCAGCTTCCTGGCTGCTTTGTTTACCTACTTACACCTCAGCAATGGTGGGCACCCCACCCCTAGCCTTGCTGCCACCTTGCAGTTAGATCTCAGACTGCTGTGCTAGCAATGAGGGAAGCTCTGTGGGCGTGGGACCCTCCGAGCCAGGCACAGGATATAATCTCCTGGTGTGCCGTTTGCTAAGACCCTTGGTAAAGCGCAGTATTAGGGTGGGAGTGACCCTATTTTTCAGGTGTTGTGTGTCACAGTTTCCCTTGGCTAGGAAAAGGAATTCCCTTCCCCCTTGTGCTTCCCAGGTGAGGCGATGCCTCGCCCTGCTTCAGTTCTCACTCGCTGGGCTGCATCAACTGTCCTTCACCGACTATCTGACACACCCCAGTGAGATGAACCCGGTACCTCAGTTGGAAAGGCAGAAATCACCCATCTTCTGTGTCACTCAGGCTGGGAGCTGGAAGCTGGAGCTGTTCCTATTAGGCCATCTTGGCGCCCCCCCCACCCCCCGCCAATCTGATGATCTCATTATTCTTTCTTTTTTTTATTATTATACTTTAAATTCTAGGGTACATGTGCACAATGTGCAGGTTTGTTACATATGTATACATGTGCCATGTTGGTGTGCTGCACCCATCAACTCGTCTGCACCCATCAATTCGTCATTTACATCAGTTATAACTCCCAATGCCATCCCTCCCCCTCCCCTTTCCCCATAATAGGCCTCAGTGTGTGATGTTCCCCTTCCCATGTCCAAGTGATCTCATTGTTCAATTCCCACCTATGAATGAGAACTTGCGGTGTTTGGTTTTCTGTTCTTGCAAAAGTTTGCTGAGGATGATGGTTTCCAGCTGCACCCATGTCCCTACAAAGGACACGAACTCATCCTTTTTTATGGCTGCACTGGCCATCAGAGAAATGCAAATCAAAACCACAATAAGATACCATCTCATACCAGTTAGAATGGCAATCATTAAAAAGTCAGGAAACATCAGGTGCTGGAGAGGATCTGGCACATATACACTATGGAATACTATGCAGTCATTATTCTTTCTTATACAGAGTTTTGTAAGGTCCCTTTCTTCAAAATGTACTTATCCCATGTGCCATTTCTTCTGAATTTGTTGTCTGTAAGATGATTTCTCCAGCCAGGTATTCAATCAATCAGCCCACCCCTCACTTGATTATTCAAAAGAGTGTAATACTATGAGCACTGGAGGCAGAGAACAGTATAACAAGATCCCTTCTGTCATGGAATGATATTCCAACAATGGGATAATAGAGAAAGCAAAGGGTCTCTGCTTGGTTTGAGCGGTCAGAGAAGTCTTCGCTGTGATGCTACATTAATTTGTTAGGGCTGACCTACTATAGTACCACAGCCAGAGTGGCTTAAGCAACAGAAATGTGTTTTCTCACAATTCTGGAGGCTAGAAATCCAAGATCAAGGTGTCAGCAGGGTTGGTTTCTTCTTCGGTTTCTCTCCTTGACTTATAGATGGCTATCTTCTCCCTGGGTCTTCATATCATCATCTTTTTATGAGTGTCTATGTCCTAATCCCCTCTTCTTATAAGGACACCAGTTATACTGAGTTAAAGTCCACCCTAATTAGTTCCTTTTAGCTTAATTACTTCTGTAAACACCTTATTTCCAAATACAGTCACTATTACAAACGTAATTGTGCCCCCCCTCCAAAAGAAAACAGTCGTATGTTGAAGCCTTAATCCCCAATGTAATTGTATTTGGAGAAAAAGCCCTCAGAGAAGCAATTCAGGTTAAATGAGAAACTAAGGATGGGGCCCTAAACCAACATGGCCTGCGTCCTTATAAGAAGAGAAAGAGACACTAAAGATGTATACACCCAGAAGAGAGGCTATGCAATAAGGTAAGTCAAGACCTGTAAGTCAAGGAGAAAAGTCTTAGGAGAAACTAACCCTTCTCACACTTTGAACTTGGACTTCAATCCTCCAGAATCATGACAGAATAAATTTCTGTTGTTTAAGCTATTCAGTCTGTAATATTTTATTACAATAGCTCTAGCAGACTAACATAGCCACATTCTGACTTACTAGAGGCTAGGAGACTTCAACATATGAATTTGTGGGGAACACAATTTAGCCGTTAATAGATGGCTACCTAAGAGCCAAGACTAATGAAGAGGCAAAGCCAGTCCTGTAAATAATTACAAGAAAAGTGTACCAAGTAGTATGTAAATACCCTGAAGACAGGAAAGAGCTTCCTCAAAGGCAAGGTGGTCCATTCAGAAGTCCAGTGTACCTAGAACAAAATAAGTGAGGGAAAGAGTGGTAGGGGACAAGGTCAAAAATGGGACGCAAGGTCAGGTCATATAGGACTGTGCAGGATATGGCCAGGAGTTTGAATCTCATTGAAGTGGTGGCACCCTTGGATAATTTTCAACAGATGAGTTAAATAATATGGTTTCACTCATTTTAAAATATCATCTTTTTCTTGATATATAGGCTAAGTTGCAAATGGACTAAAATATAAAAAAAAGCAAAGCACAGTTAGGAAGGGATCGAATGAATCTAGAAGGAGATCTGGAAAGAACTAGACCTAGAAAGGACTAGAAAGAGATGATAGAGACAAAAATAAGTAGATAGATTTAAAATATTTTTTAACAGAAAAGCCCTGAATAGTTGCTGATGGATTAGATATTAGGGATGAAGGAAAGGATGCTAACAGATGATTCACAGGTTTTTAGCTTGAGCAATTGAGTAGATAGTATGGGTATTCTATTGTGATGAAGAAGACTGAAGAGGAACAAACTTGATGGAAAGGGTGGAAGATGAACATTGGATGTTCAACTTGTTAAGAATAAAATTGTAAATCTTCCTTAGTGAGTCTATTGACCAAATCACATGGTTTTGTTGTTGTTGTTGTTGTCTTTAGTAAACATCTAGTTTTTGAACTATGGGACTTATTACTAATGACTATCTTTACAAATGTTGCTCCAGTCCAAATTCCTTTTAATGTTTCTTCTCCTATTTTCCTTATTTCATGATATGCACAGTCTTCTGGTTGTTCTCCAGAAGCATAATTCCCATATGTAACTTTGCTCTTGTGGAAAGTCAGTTTTGGATCACGCTGTTCAAAATAAACTTCCAGAAATGGAAACTAGGTTTGTTTAGATAAATGTACCACACACATGAGTTATAATTGTATATGGAAAAATTAAATATACAGTGATCCCTTTCTATAGAATGTAGTATGCTTAATAATATTTGATGCAAATTCACCATTTCAGGAATCATCAAGCTTTTAAAACTACTTCTGTTAAAGCATAATATAAAGTTGTTCCATTTTTAAAAACTAGATGATGGTGCTCATATACTTTTTTTACCAGAAGCATCTCTCTTCAATTTTCTTTTGAATTTTGGAATAAGTTTTAATTTGAAGGAAAGTGGTTACAAGCACACTGAGGGAATAGAAATCCTTTAAATTACAGGACACACGGAGTCACTGAGGATTCTATCAGGGTAGTGGCAGGGTCAGATTCATATTTTAGACGAACTTTTCTGAGGCCTGTGGAGGAATGTATGGAAATTGAAAATATTGGCAGCATGGAAACCAATGAAAGAACTGTCCCAGCAGTGTTGTGCAGAAGGCGTAAACAAGAAGGAACTAAATAAGTGCAAGGAATATAGGTGGTAGAGACAGGAAGAAAACAATGAAAAAAAAATATTTCTCATGAAACATAAAATTAGAAGCACTAAGTGACTAACTGGTAGGTTTTTACTTTGAGTGATGGGATATTGGATAATGCCACCAACTGAAATAGAGAAAGACAGGAAGGAAGGAAGGAAGGAAGGAAGGAAGGAAGGAAGGAAAGAAAGAAGGGAAAGAGAGAGAAATAAAGAGAAAGAAAAGAAAGAAAGAAGACAAATGCTGGAGGTAGAGATGAGAGTGAAAGTAATTAATTGTTTTTTAAATAGGTTGAAATGTTAAAGCAAAAATTTTTGTATCTATGTTCATCAGATTTACTGACCTGTGGTTTTCTTTTTTGTTGTTGTTGCTTCCTTATCTGGTTTTGGGATCAGGGTCAGATAAAACAGATTTTGGTCAAACACAGTAAAAAAAAAAAAAAGACAATGAAAGTTAATTCCTAATGATAAAGGAATTAATTCAGCAAGAGGATATAACAATTCCAGACATGTATGAACCCAACAGTGAAACACCAAATTTGTAAAGCAAATTTAGTAGATCTAAAGAGAGTGATAGACTCTAATACAATAATAGGAACTTCAACACCTGACTCTCAGCATTAGACAGATCATCTAAACAGAAAATTAACAGAGAAACATTGGATTTATACTGTATATTAAACCAAATGGACCTAACATATTTACAGAACATTTCATTCAACAGCTATAGAATACACATTCTTTCTATTAGCCCACAGAACATTCTTCAAGATATACCATATGTTAGGACACAAAATATATCCTGACAAATTAAAAACTATGAAAATTATATCAAGGATTTTCTCAGACCACAACGAAATAAAAGCAGAAATCAATACCAAGAAGAACTTTGGAAACTATACAAATACATGAAAATTAAACATGCTCCTGAATGAGCTTTAAGTCACGGTGGCAGTTAAAAAAAAATAATACAAATTCTTAAGGAAAAAAAAAAAAGGCAAGACGCAATGTACCAAAACCTACGTAATGTAAGAAAAGCAGTGCTGGTAAGAAAGTCTATAGCAGTGAATGCCTATATCAATAAATAGAAAGATTTTACATAAACAATCTAATAATGTACCTTAAGGAACTAGAAAAGCAAGAACAAACCAAACCCCAAATTAGTAGAAGAAAATAAATAATAAAGATTAGAGCAGAACTAAATGAAATGGAGAAAAAATACAAAGGATCAACAGAATGAAAAGCTGGCTTTTGGTAGAGATAAACAAAGCTGATAAACCATTTGGTAGACCAAGAAAAAAAAGAGAGGAGACTCAAATGAGCAAAATAAAAATGGAGACACTGCAACTGATAGCACAGAAATACAAAAGATCATTAGGCACAGTTATGAACTCATGAACAAACTAAAAAACCTAAAGGAAATGGATAAATTTCTGGTCACATACAACCTACTATAATTAAGTTAGGGATAAATAGAAAATGTGAACAGACAAATAATGAGTAATAATATTGGATCAATAACAAAAATCTACCAACAAAGGAAAGCCCAGGAAGAGATGATTTCACCGCCAAATTCTACCAAATTTCAAGAAAAAAAAAAAAATCCTAATGTCAATTTTCTCAAACTATTTCAACAAATAGAAAAGGAGGGAATTCTCCCTAATTGATTCAACAAATCAAGAATTACCCTGATCCCAAAACCAGATAAGGAAGCAACAACAACAAAAAAGAAAACCACAGGTCAGTAAATCTGATATACATAGATACAAAAATTTTCAAAAACTTAGCAAACTGAGTCAAATAGCACATAAAGAAAATAATATACCATATTAACTGAGATTTATCCTAGGAATCCAAGGATGGTTTAATGTATACAAATTGATAAATGTAATAAATTAAAGAATGAAGGACAAAAACTATACAATCATCTCAATAGATGCAGAAAAAGCATTTGATAGAATTCAAAATCACGTCATGATGAAAACTCTCAACAATCTAGGCATAAAGGAAACATATTTCAATATTATAAAGACCATGTATTACAAACCCACAGCTAACATAATACTTTAGAGAAAACATGAAATCCTTTCCTCTAATAACTGGAACAAGACAAAAATGACCACTTTTACCGCTCTTATTCAATGTGGTACTGGAAGTCCTACTCAGAGCAATCAGGCAAGAGAGCAATGCAAATTAGAAAAAAATAAGTCAAACACTGTCCATCCATCTTTGCTGATGATATGATCTTAGATCTAGAAAAACCTAAAAACTCCATCAAAAAAATTCTTAGATCTGATAAATTCAGTAAAGTTGCAGGATACAAAATCAGCATAGGAAGATTAGTAATGTTGCTATATACAAATAATAAACTAGCTGAGAAAGAAATCAAGAAAGCAATCCCATTTACAATAGCTATAAAAACACCTAGGAATAAATGCAGCCAAAGAAGTGAAAGATAACTACAATAAAAACTACAAAACGCTGGTGAAAATAATTAAAGAACACACAAACAAATGGAAAGACATTCTGTATTCATGGATCAGAAAAATTAATAATATTAAAAGGCCCAAAGCAATTTAAAGATTCAATGTAGTCAGTATCAAAATACAAACATTGTTTTTCACAGAAATAGAAAAAAAAAAATCTTAACATTTGTATGGAACCAAAAAAGAGCCTGAGAGTAGCCAAAGCAATTCTGAGCAAAGCTGGACGTATCACACTACCTGACCTCAAAATATATTACAAGGCTATAGTAGCAAAAACGGAACACTATTGGTGTAAACACAGACACATAAACCAATACAACAGAATAAAGAATCCAGAAATAAATATACACATTTACAGCCAACTGATTTTTGACAAAAATGCCAAGAACATATATTGGGGAAAGCACTCTCTCTTCAATAAATGAAAGTAAGAATGTTAGATGTCCATCGGCAGAAGAATGAATTTGGACCACTATCTCTCACCACAAAAAAATAACGTCAAGATAGATTAAAAACTTATACATAAGACTTGAAACTATGAAATTACTAGAAGAAAACATAGGGGAAAGACTTCAAAATGTTGGTCTAGGCAAATATTTCATGGCTGAGACTTTACAACACAGACAACAAAAACCGGCAAATAGGACAATATTAAACTAAAATACTTCTGCACAGTGAAGGAAATAAAAAGCTAAATGAAAAGAAAAAACACCAATGGGATAAAATATTTGTAAGCCATTCATCCAACAAGAGACTAATATCCAGAAGGAACTCCACTCAACAGTAAAAAAAATAACAATAATCCAATAAAAAGGGGACAAAGGACTTGAATAGACATTTCTCATAGGAAGATATACAAATAGCCAACAGGCATATGAAAAAAAAGGTCAATATTAATTATCATCAGAGAAATGCAAATCAAAACCACAATGAATTGTCATCTTATCCCAGTTACAATTACTATTACTAAAAAGGCAAATAAAATAACTGATGTGGTGCGAATGCAGATAAAAGGGAACTCTGTTGGTGGGAATGCAAATTAGTATACCCACTATGGAAAACAGTATGGAGATTCTTAAAAATTTGTATAAAACTACCATAAAATCTAGCAATTCCACTACTGGGTATTCATCTAAAGGAAAGGAAATCAACTTATTAAGGGGATACCGGCTCTCTTATGTTTATTTCAACACTATTCACAATAGCAAAGATACAGAATCAACCTAAGTATCTATCTCCAGAGGAATAGATAAAGTGTGGTATATATGGGATATTATTCAGCCATAAAAAAGAATAAAATTACATTATAGATATAATGGGGGATTATTATGCTAAGTGAAATAAGCCAGGCAGAGCAACAACTTGCATGTTCTCACTTTTATGTGGGAGCTAAAAAATTTGGTCTCATGGAGGTAGAGAATAGGACGATAGATACTAAGGATGTGCGCGATGGCTTCTGCCTGTAAACCCAGCACTTTGGGAGGCCAAAGCTGGCAGATCACTTGAGGTCAGGAGTTCGAGATCAGCCTGGTAAACATGGGGAAACTTCATCTCTACTAAAAATAAAAAAATTAGCTGGGCGTGGTGGCACATGCCTGTAATCCCAGCTACTTGGGAGGCTGAGACAGAAGATGCTTGAACCCAGGAAATGGAGGTTTTGGTGAGCTAAGATCATGCCACTGCACTGCACTTCTCCCTGGGTGACAGAGAGAGACTCCGTCTCACAAAAAAAAAACAAAAAGTTAGCTACTAGAGGCTGAGAAGGATGTGGGGGGAAGGGAAGGATGACAAGGTTGGTCAATGAGTACAAATATATAGTTAGATAGAAGGCATAAATTCTAATGCTTGATTGCAGGGTATGGTGGCTATAGTTAGCAACAAGCTGTTGTGTATATATGTATATACACACAACATATATATACACACAAAATATATATATATACACACAACATATATATATATTTTGATATATATATATTTTTTGAGACAGAGTCTCGTACTGTCACCCAGGTTGGAGCACAGTGCAGTGGCATGATCTAGGTTCACTCTGACCTCTGCTTCCCGGGTTCATGCCATTCTCCTGCCTCAGCCTCCCAAATAGCTGAGACTACAGGCGCCTGCCACCATGCTCAGCTAATTTTTTTTTTTTTTTTGTACTTTTAGTAGAGACGGGGTTTCACCGTGTTAGCCAGGATGGTCTTGATCTCCTGACCTCGTGATCCACCCACCTTGGCCTCCCAAAGTGCTAGGATAACAGGCATAAGCCATCACGCCTGGCCAAGGTATTGTGTATTTCAAAGTAGCTAGAAGAGATGACTTGAAATGTTCCCAACACATAGGAATGATAAATAATCAAGGCAATGGATACCCCAAATATCCAGATTGATAATTTTACATTCAATGCATGCAGAAATAAATCACATGCACCTCATAAATATGTAAAATATTATGTATCAATTTTTTAAAAAGAAGGTATAAGGGACCCCAAAGAGCCAAAGCAATCTTGACAAAGAAGAACATAGTTGGAGAACTCACATTCTCAATTTCAAAGCACTACAAAACTACAGTAATCGTAAGTACTTGTAGTGTTCTACAAGTACTACAGTGTGGTACTGGTGTGAGGATAGAAATATGAACCAATGGAAGAGAATTATGAGTCTAGAAATAAGTTCATATACCTACTGTTAATTGATTATCAAAGTGTGTCAAGATCATTCAATGAAGAAGAGTCATTTCAACAAATATTGCTGCGACAGCTGAATAAATACATGCAAAAGATTAAAGTGAGATCCTTACCACATACCCTACAAATTAGCTCTAATGAATAAAAAGCCTAAATGTAAGAGCTGTAACTACAAAACTCTCAGAAGAAGATATATAAATAAATCTTTATGATCTTGGATTTTGGCATTGTATCCTTAGGTATTACACCAATAACACCTAAGTATCCAGAAGATTGAACAATTTCTTCAAATTAGAAATGAAAAGGCAAATAACTTGGTTAAAAATGAGCAAAAGTGGAAAAACTGGCAAGTCACGCGTAGAAGAATAAAACTGCATGCCCATCTCTTACTTTAATGAAAATGAACTCAAGATGGATTAAAGACTTAAAAATTTTAGCAGATAACGTTGGAAAAACTCTTTTGGACATTGGTCTAGGTAAATAATTCATGACTAAGACCCCAAAAGACAATGCAACAAAAACAAAAATAAATAAATAGGACCTAATTAAACTAAAAAGCTTCTGCACAGCAGAAATAATCAACAGAAAAAACAGACAACCCACAGAATGGGAGAAAATACTTGAAAGCTATGCATCTGACAAAGGAATAGCATCCAGAATCTACAAGGAACTCAAACAAATCAGCAAGAAAAAAACAAATAATCTCATCAAAAAAGTGGGCAAAGACATGAATAGACATTTCTTAATAGAATATATGCAAACAGCCAACAAAAATGCTCAACATCACTAGTCATCAGAAAAATGCAAATCAAAACCACAATGAGATACCACCTTACTCTTTCAAGAATGGCTATTATTAAAAAGTCGAAAAACAGTAGATGTTGGCATGAGTGTCATGGAAAGGGAACACTTTTACATTGCTAGTGGTAATGTAAATTAGTACCACTTCTATTGGAAACAGTACAGAAATTTCTTAAAGAATTAAAAGCATAGCTACCTATCTAGCAATCCCACTACTGGGTATTTTTCTAAAGAAAAAAAAAGTCATCATATGAAAAAGACACACACACACACACACACACACACAGATGTTTATAGCAGCAAAAGTCACAATTGCAAAGATATAGAACCAATCTAAGCATCTATCAACCCACGAGTGGATTAAAAATGTGGTATATATACACAGTAGAATACTACTCAGCCATAAAAAGGAATGAAATAATGTCTTTTGTAGCAACTTGGATAGAGCTGGAGGCTGTTGTTCTAAGTGAAATAACTCAGGAATGGAAAACCAAATGCCATATGTTCTCACTTATAAGTGAGAGCTAAGCTACGAGGACACAAAGACATACAGAGTGATATGGTGAACTTTGAAAATTCAGAAGGGGGAAGTGGGAGAAGGGTAAAGAATAAAAAACTCCATAGTGTATACAATATTGTATTAGTATGTTCTCATGTTGCTAATAAAGATATACTCATGTATTAGTCAGAGTTCTCTAGAGGAACAGAACTGATGGAATAGATATTTATATAAAAGGGAGCAGTTTAAGTATTAACTCACATGACCAGAATAGGCCATCTGCAGACTGAAGAACTAGGAGAGCCAGTCCAACTTCCAAAATTGAAGAACTTGGAGTTCAGTGTTCAAGGACAAGAAGTATCCACCACGGGAGAAAGATGTAGGCTGGGAGGCTAGGCCAGTCTCGCCTCTTCACGTTTTTCTGCCTGCTTTTTATTTCCTGGCAGATGATTAGATGGTGCCTACCAAGACTAAGAGTGGGTCTGCCCTCCTCAGTCCACTGACTCAAATGTTAATCTCCTTTATCAACACCCTCACAGACACACTCAGGATCAATACTTTTGCATCCTTCCGTACAATCAAGTTGACACTCAGTATTAACCATCACAAGTCCACCCCTTGTCAACTTGAACCCACACACATCTCCTGATATCACACATGATCTTCAAATGAAGACAATAATGTCATAATTACCCCTAACATAATACAAACTATCCCTCATACAATCAGAAATGCACAAATCCCCAAAGCAAATACTATTACATAAAGTTAACAATACTTAAGTGCTGATATGAAGTCAATAAATCTTACATCACACGATAAAAGAAAAAGAAAAGAAAATGAAGACATTTTCTTAGTACAAGGGTATACATGCACAAACATGTTTTTAACAAAAAAAAAAAAGGAGGAAATACTCATGAATAATTACAGTCCTCATTTCTGCAGCTGGTCACATGGTCTTAACTGGTAGTAATGACTACCTTCTTCTACTACCCGTTCTGTGTTCCCTTTGCCTTCAGCAAGCAACTAAGCAGGTCATGTTTTGTTTTGTTTTGTTTTGTTTTCCTGGTGGAGTGACCCAAACCTTCATACCTGAAGGGTCTGGGTCATTTGTAGTCTTGTCTGGATTGGGCTATTATAGTCTCCCATTGACCTTAATCACAGGGCATGGTAATACTAAGAGAAGTCCTAATGGATCTCCTGTATTGAATGCATACTCTTCCTTACCTCTATTATGGAGTGGTAGACTGAGTTCATCTTAACAGTCCAGGTCCATCACCCCCACCAACACTAACTCTCTTCTTAGCCTGTTGACTTAAAGGTAGGAGGTGCCCAAAGTGTCCAGGTGGCAATCTTAACTTCCAGTTTAATGAAATTGTTGTTGTAACTCTTGGTGGCAGCATTCCTCCCTCTGGAACTAAGACCTCTAGGCCAGCAGAATGTAAAGCTGCAGGAACAGGAAATGAAAATTTTGCAAGTGGATAACTAGGGGTGATGGTGAGTGGTGCAACTTCCAATTCCACCCCTTGATTCCTGGACCCATGAATCCTGGCTATGGGAGAAACAGTACCATATATTGCACATTGATTCATAGAACATGGCTTTCTAGAGAACTTTGCCCCAGTCATTCTAAGTATTGTCACCTAGTTAGCGTAGTAATTGTAACTTTAAAAGGCCATTCCACTGTTCTATTAATCCAGCTGCTTCAGGATAATGGGGAACATGGTAAGATCAGCAATTTCCATGAGCATGAGCCTACTGCCACACTTCTTTAGCCATAAAGTGAGAGAAACAGTCATAAGCAATGCTGTGTGGAACACCATGATGGTGGATAAGGCAGTCCATGAGTCCACGGATGGTAGTCTTGACAGAAGCATTGCATGCAAGACAGGCAAACTCATATCTGGAGTAAGCATCTATTCCAGTGAGGACAAACCTCTGCCCTTTCCATGATGGAAAAGGTCCAATATAATAAACCTGCCACCACATAGCTGACTGATCACCACAAGGCATGGTGCCATATGAAGGGTTCAGTGTTGGTCTCTGCTGCTGGCAAATTGGGCACTCAGCACTGGTCATAGCCAGGACAGCCTTAGTAGTGGAAGTCCACATTGCTGAGCCCATGCATAACCTCCATCCCTGTCACCATGGCCACTTTGTTGATGGGCCCATTGGGTGGTGACAAGTGAGCCTGGGCATAGAGGCTGAGTGGTGTCCACAGAATGGGTCATCTTATCCACTTGATTATTAAAATCCTCCTCTGCTGAGGTCACCCATGGTGAACACTCACACGGGATACAAATACCTTCACAGTTTTTGATCACTCAGAGAGTTCCATCCACATACCTCTTCCGCAGATTTCTTTGTCACTAATTTTCCAATCATGCTTCCTCCAAGTCCCTGACCATCCAGCCAAACCACTGGCTACAGCCCATGAATCGGTGTATAATTGCACATCTACTCATTTTTCCTTCCATGCAAAGTGCACAACCAGGTGCACTGCTCGAATTTCTGCCCACTGCGAAGATTTCCCTTTACCACTGTCCTTCAGGGATGTCCTAGAAAAAGACTGTAGCGCTGCATCTGTTCAATTTCAGGTGGTGCCTGCATATCATGCAGAACCATGTGTAAACCAGCCCCTAGTCTTCTCTTCCTCTGTCAACTTATCATAAGGAATGTCCTATGAGGCCATTGGTGCAGACTGGGGAAGAGAAGGAAGGGTGGCAGGAATGGAGACCATGACCATTTGAGCCACTTCCTCATGTAACTTACTTGTGTCATCAAGACCCGTTCAATCCCAGTTAATGAATATACCACTTCCATTTGATGATGGAATGCTGCTGTGCATAACCCACTTTATGGCTATATCAGGTAGAAAGCACCCAGTTCATGATAGGCAGTTCAGGTCACATGGTGACTTGATGACCCATAGTCAAAAGTTCAATTTCCACCAAGCTCAGTAACAGGCCAAGAGCTGTCTCCCAAAAGGAGAGTAGTTATCTGCAGAAGATGGCAGGGGCTTGCTTCAAAATCCTAGAGATCTCCACTGTGATTCACCTATAGAGGCCTGCCAAAGGCTTCAAACAGTATACCCAGTTGCCACTGACACCTCAAGCACCACTGGATCTGCTGGGTCATAGATCAAAGTGACAGAGCAGCTTGCACAGCACTGTGGACCTGTTGCTGACCCTTCTCCTGTTCTGGACACCACTCAAAACTGGCAGCCTTTTTGGATCACTCAATAAATGGGCTGGAGTAACACACCCAAATGAGGAATCTGTTGCCTCCAAAATCCAAGTAGGCCCACTAGGCGGTGTGCCTCTTTCTTGGTTATAGGAAGGGCCAAGTGCAGCAGCTTACCCTTCACCTTAGAAAGAATATCTCGACAGACTCCATACCACTGGACCACTAGAAATTTTACTGAGGTAGAAGGTCCCTGAATTTTAGTTGGCATGCAAATGTCTCACCAGTAAGTCCAGTGTGTTTGCTACTTCTTGCTCACTGGATCCAATCAGCATAATGTCATAAATGTAATGGACCAGTGTGATATCTTGTGGAAGTGAAAAGCAATCAAGGCCTCTCTGAATAAGATAAGATAACTCTCCACAAAGCTGGAAAGTTGATAAACCCTTGAGGTAGGACAGTAAAGGTATATTCCTGGCCTTTTTTGCTTCTGGTGGGCCTTATGGACAGGAATGGAGAAAAAGGCATTTGTCAAATCAATGGCTATATACCAGGTACCAGGAGATGTATTAATTTGCTCAAGCAATGAAACCACATCTGGTATAGCAGCTGCAACTGGAGTCACCACTTGGTTAAGCTTACAATAATCCACTGTCATTCTCCAAGATCCATCTATCTTCTGCACAGGCCAAATGGGAGAGTTGAAAGGGGATGTGGTGGGAATCACCACCCCCCCGACACACACACACACATCTTTCAAGTCCTTGACAGTGGCAACACTCTCCACAATCCCTCCAGGAATGCAATGCTGGTTTTGATTTACGATTTTTCTAGATAGAGCCTGATCTAATGGTTTCCATTTAGTCTTTCCCACCATAATATCCCTCATCCTACCAGACAGTGAGCCATTGTGGGGGTTCTGCCAGCTACCAAATATGTCTATGCCAATCGCATTTTGACACTAGAAAAATGACCACAGGATGAGTCCAGGGACCCATTGGGCCAACTGCAAGTTGGACCTCAGGTAAATCTCCATTAATTACCTGACCTCCATAGCCTCTACTTTAACTGGAGGACCACAATGACATTTTGGGTCCCATAAAATCCACATCAGCTCAGAACCAATGTCCAGTAGTCCTCAAAATGTCTGATCATGTCCCGTTCCTCAATGCACAGTCATCCCGGTAAAAGGCTGGAGGTCTCCTTGAGGAAGGATGGGAGAAAGATTCACTGCATAAATTGTTGGTAATGTAGGGGAGTCCTTTCTCAGGGGACCCAACATCCCTTTCATTCAAGGGGTTCTGAGCATGTAAACTGGCTCAAGTCTGGAGATTGATTGTGGGATGGTGATTCTCTGGTTTTATAATCCAAATTAGTGCTTTGTCCATTCAACCTAGAAGTTTTCTGCTTATATAAATTAAGTAAGAATGCAGTAAGCTTCTTATCAATTCCACTTCTAAGAACACCATGATTAATTAGCCAATGCCAGAGCTCAACACAAGTCAGACTGTTCTGATTGGCACTTTGACTCTGCTGTCCATTATGGTAGCTATGCTCACCTTGCCTTTGATGGTTGAGTGCCATCACTTGGCCCCTGCCACCTTGGGATCCAATTATTCCCATTGTATTTAAATTCTGTAGTTGAGTGACTGTGGTTCCCATTGTTAGATCTGACATACAGGGAAAAGCAATTACAGGGCTCTTAAAAGATGTAGGTGCTGCCCTCGCAAATCTATTTTGCATGGCATTGGTCAAGTGTATATCTTCTGGACCCTCCCACCTGGGATGAGTAGGTCTAAAGTGACTAATCCACTCCACCATCCCAATCTCCCTAAGCCTTTGGATCCCTTCCTCTCCACTAAACCAAGAGAGATCAGGCATTTCTAGCTCTCTCATAGTGAGCCAGCTTTTAATCCACATTTCAGTTAACCAAGCAAATAAACTATTAGAACCTTTTTAACTCCCCAGGCTGCAACATTAAATGCAGAGTCCCTACTTAGTGGGCCCAAATCAAAAAATTCAACCTTTTCCAAATCTATGTTCCTTCCACCATTATCCCACACCCTTAATATTTATTCACATGCTTGTTCTCCAGATTTCTGTTTCTATAGACGAGAAAACTCAAGCAGTTATTTTCGAGTATAGCACACCTTTTCATGGGTCACACTCTCAACCTCACCTCTAAGGGTCTACAAGGACTCTAGTCTAGTTATAGGTCTAGAAGCAAACAGGGCTGTTGGGGGTGGTTCCTGAGGAGAATCAACATTATCTTGCCTCTCCACTTCCTCAGGGGAGTCTATCACTGTTGCCTTAGGCAGCACAGGGTTTATCTTCGCAGACAAAGGTGGAAAGGCTAGTTGCAGCATGGGTCTGGAAGGGAATGTTGCCACTACTGGGGATGGGAAAGCTGTTTTTTCTGGCAAACAAGGTTCATCAGAGTTTACAAACTCAGTGCCCCAGCTTCATCAGGGTCCTCCCACATATCCCTATTCTAAGTTGCAGGGTCCCATTCTTTTCGAATCAATGCCCTCATTTTAACAGTAGACACCTGGCAAAACTGTGCAGGCACCTTTCATTGCAAGTCAGTCACTTGCATGATAAGAGCTCGTATCTGTTTTTTCGATTTCAGCTCTTTTTCTACAGGAGAAAAGACTCACTCAAGAAAATCTTAGCAGATTTGAGGCTCAGTTTCTGCTTTGAAGCTGGGAAATAGAATCCCTGAGTTTATAATTTTTTTCATCCATCTTTCCACTGAACTTAGGAACAACCAATCTGCTTCATTATGTTTCTTGGTTCTCCACATATGGCCTAAAGTATTATGTATAAAGTCACTAAACTCCTTGCCTCTCATGAGCAAAGAATCAGGAGTGTCAAATGCATTTATTTTGCATAACTCTCTAAATAGTTCATGCCAAGGACTATCAGTGTTCTCCATACTATTAGAAGTACAGTCTTCAGTATTTTGTGGTGTAATCATATTAAAGAGCCAACTCCAGAAACCTCAAAACCAATGAAGGAATTCAATTCTTAATATTCTGTTCTTCTAGAACCACTCCCAATACCAAAGTCTGTATTAGTCAGGGTTCTCTAGAGAGACAAAACCAATGGGAGATATAGATAGATAGATAGATAGATAGATAGATAGATAGATAGATAGATAGATAGATAGATAGATAAAATATATCTTTTACTTAATACTTAATAAACTTAATAAAATAATACATAATACTTAATAAATAATACTTAATACTTAACTCATACAATCGCAAGGTCCCACAAGAGGCCTTCTGCAGACTGAGGAGCAAAGAGAGCCAGTCCGACTTCCAAAACTGAAGAACTTGGAGTCTGATTTGTTGGAGGGCAGGAAGCATCCAGCACGAAAGAAAGATGTTGGCTGTGAGGGAGATGTTGGCTGTGAGGGTAGGCCAGTCTCGCCTCTTCACATTTTCCTGCCTGCTTTATATTTGTTGGCCAATGATTAGATAGTGTCCACCCATGTTAAAGGTGGGTCTGCCTTGCCCAGCCCACTGACTCAAATGTTAATCTCCTTTGGCAACACCCTCACAGGCACACCCAGGATCAATACTTTTGCATCTTTCAATCCAATCAAGTTGACACTCAGTATTAACCATCACAACCCGAGACTGGGTAAAGTATAAAGGGAAGAGGTTTAATTGATTCACAGTTCTGCATGGTTGGGGAGGCCTCACAATCATGGTGGAAAGGAAATGAGGAGCAAAGTCACATCTTACATGGTGGCAGGTAAGAGAGCCTGTGCAGGGAAATTCCCATGTATAAAACCATCAGATCTCATGAGACTTATTTATTACTATGAGAACAGTATGGGGGAACCACCCCCATGATTCAATTATCTCTGCCTGGCTCCACCCTTGACATGTGGGGATTATTACAATTCCAGGTGAGATTTGGTTGGAGACACAGTCAAACCATATCAAATGTACACTACTTGCATGGCAGGTGCACTAAAATCTCAGAATTCACCACTATAGAACTCATCCATGTAACCAAAAATCACTTGTACTGCCAAAGCTATTAAAATAACAAAAATAAATATTTTTTTAAGTGAGCAAAAAGACTTGAACAGGTATTTCTCCAAAGAAGATATATAAATGGAAAATAAGCATAGGAAAGGATATTTAACATCACTGTCATTAGGGAAATGCATATCAAAACCTCAACGTGATATCATTGCATTAGGATGGCTGTTTAAAAAAAATCAATCAACATGAAAAAACAGAAAATAACAAGAGTTGATAAGAATGTAAAGAAAATGGAACACTCAAACACCGTTAGTGGGAATTTGAAACATGACACTTACATTGGAGAACACGTTAGTGATTCCTCATAAAGTTAAACATAGAACTACAATAAGACCCAGAAAGTTTACTTCTAGGTATATACCCAAGATGAATAAAAATATATGTCCCCATAAAAACTTGCACACGAAACAAACAAACAAACAAAAAAACTTGCACACAACTATTCTAGCAACATTATTCATTATAGTTGACAAACAAAAGAACCCAAATGTTTATCAAATGATTAAGGAATAAACAAAATATAGTTATTGATAAAATGGAATATTATTCAACCACAAAAATGAAGTAATGATACATGCCAAAATGTGTATCAACCTTGAAAATTTCTTAAGTGAAAGAAATCAGATACAAAAGGCCACACATTGTGTGGTCTCATATTTATAAAATGCCCAAAATAGACAAATCCGCAAAAACAGAAATAATATGCATGTTTTCCAGAGGCTAGAGGAAGAGGGAACAGGGAGTGATGGCTTAGTGAGTACAGAAATTCTTTTTGGAATGACAAAACTATTCTAGAATTAGATAATAGTGATAGTTCCATAACACTGTGAATGTCTTAAAAGCCACTAAATTGTATGCTTTAAAATAGTTAAAATTGTATATTTTATGTTATATAAATTTACTCCAAAAATAAAGTTTAAAAAGGGAGAAACCACTAGAAAAATCTCTACCAAATTGTTACATGTAAATGAACTACAGGTGTACAAAAGGTGAAAGTATAATTTTCTTGTGCCTAGAATATATTTTGTGTTACAGTTAGATTATATAATAAATGTACCCTACATAAGTCAAGTTTCAACATACACATGGAACACAAATGATAAGGGGCAATGCTTTATGAATTTGTTTTTGCTTATCGATGAGAATCCATACTTCAAGGGAAAAGAAAGAAGTTTATGATTGGTCAATGCCTATTTTGTGGACTGTAATATGAAGAACACTGAATTTCAATGCTAGCGCTTGTCAACTGTGTGGCAGAACACAAATAAATGAAAGACTCTGGCCTTATGCTAGTCCGAGTATGGTCCATGGGAAAGCAGGAGCATCAAGCACCCCCTAGGAGACTCTTGGGCCTACTGAATCTAAATCCACATTTTAACAAGATCTCCAGGCAATTCACCTGCACATAAAACTTTGAAGAACACTGCTCTGTGTCAATGTTCCTCATTGTCAAAGTGAACGAGCTAGGCTTTAAACCCAACTTTTTAATTTTAATGTTAGTATTTTTCTACTACATCTAATATGCTCTCTTTACAGATTAACATGAGATAGCCTACCCAGATGCCTTTTCCTCATTCACCAGCTTGCCCAAACACAGTTTTGCGGAAGGTAATGCCTAAGTAATAGGAAATTACTGTCCATAATAAATTACCATTTAGTTTTAAATAGTGTCTACATAAGTGCTAGGTGTATGTCTTCAACCAGATGAAATTAGAATTCAAAAGAAAGCTTTCATCTTAGACTAAAGCTTATTTACTTTCATTTAGATGTGTCATCAATTTGTTACTATTTCCTGTATATCTGCTCCAGCTATCTTCATCTCTTCTATAATCTCTCTCTAGTTAGGAAATATTCATTAAAAAATACATAAATTTCTTCTCTGCTTCTTATCATGAATTTTGTCATCACAGACTATAACTGAATCACATCCAAATCCGTTTCCATACTAGATATTTTCTCAGAAAGTACTATTCACCTTTTTTCACTTGTCTGAGTTTTTATATATCTTTTTCTCTCTTTTTTTTTTGTTGTACAAAACACTATAGTTTCACTATATTTTTTGATATTTGTAAAAGCTTAAATTTAAGATTTGTAAAATACATCTTTGTGTATTTTCTTCGGGTAGTAGCAATCTTTCACTTTTGCAAAGTGCTTTAGAGTTAACAAAGAGTTATCATACAATGTACCATTTAAGGTTCAAAACAAACTTGTGAAATAGGTAGAAAAGGCATTTGACTTCAATAACAACTCAGGAGTCAAGATGCAGTATCAGAGAAAGGGACAAATCCAGGCCAGGAGAAGTGACTCACGCCTGTAATCCCAGCACTTTGGGAGGCCAAGGCAGGAGGATCACTTGAGGTCAGGAGTTAAGAGACCAGCTTAGCCAACATGATGAAACCCCATATCTACTAAAAATATGAAAATTAGCCAGGTGTGATGGTAAAAATATGAAAATTAGCCAGGTGTGATGGTGGGCATCTATAATCCCAGCTACTCAGGAAGCTGAGGCACAAGAATCGCTTGAACCTAGGAAGCAGAGGTTGCAGTGAGCTGAGATCATATCACTGCACTCCAGCCTGGGTGACAGAGTGAGACTCCATCTCAACACACACACACACACACCAAAAAAGAAAAAAAGAGACAAATCCAGATCATTAGCCATATAAAGAGAAACACAGCCAACTGTCACAAGCTTTGTAAACTCTACCCAATAGTACCAATTAAGGAAAGAGCCATAGGGCTATTAATAATTTTATTTAAAAAAAATTTAACCCCAGTGAAAAGTATTCAAACATAAAGTGTTGGAAACTACACAGAGAACTCAAGATAAAACCTTTGCTTGAAAAATGAAAAATCAAAATGTCAAAGAGAACATACACAGCAAATAATAAAAGGAATGCTAACACAAAACATATATCATCTGAGGTAACTGAGGATTTGTTCCAAGATGAAGGAACCACAAATCAATAAAAATTCCACGACACTCAACAAAGCAGTACATTTTCACAAAGGGATGACTTTATAAAAACCTTGCAAAATGATGCAAAAGAATCTAAAAGTCAGAAGCTAGATAAAAGCAGCAGAAAAAAAGGAAAGAAGCTCAAACACTCTGAACTAATAGCTCAATTTATGCCCTTCAAAACAAACCCTAACAACTGGGAAGTGTCAATTACTACCAGCAATTGAAGGGAGGAAGAGGAAAAAGAAAGAAGGGAGAAAGGAAAGAAGGAGAAAAGGAAAAGCAAAGGAGAAAGGGAGGAAGAGGAGGAGGTAATCTATGACAAAAATGGGAACAAAGTTTAACAATTAGGAAATCAAATGGTACCAAACCAATTTTCCTTGAAAATAAATGAGGTAAAAGTAGATAACAAAAGTAAGGATGTATGTGAGGAGAAGACTGGGAGCATTGAGGGTCTTCATAATGACACTGAAACTAGAAATGGCTCTTGGCAAGAGAGAATCTAAACACACTTTCAGTCCCATAGCATCCTGTTGTGACCACTTAAAGAGTACATCATAGTAAATGCTCTCAGCAGTGGAGACGGTTCTTAGCTTTGTGGGAGTCAATCACAGGTACTCCTTGGGAACCGCCCCCCATTATCAAAATAATTCCAGGCTGTGTGACTTTACAGTGGTCATTATGACGTACCACTGGCATGTTGAGATAGTTAGGATGTGTTCACAACATGAACAGTTGCCTAAGAGCTAGTATGCATAAGTTCAACTCAAGCAAACCTTGGTGAGATATTTTTTAAAGTTTCAACATTCAACTAAGACTGGAAAACAACTTCCACAAGCAGTCTATCACGTGTAGAAGAATCCATTTTGATTTTGACATATCAAAAATACTCTCATTTTCAGTAAAGCTAAGTAATATGTTGTGACCAGAACTTCACAAGCCAAGAAAATAAATAAATAAACAAAAATAACCCCCACAAATGTGAACTGAAGGAATCAATCAAATACGTAATGTAGCTTTTCTATTTTTTCTTCAATTGTCCAACTTTCTTTGATCATGAAAGTGACTCAGGGCAATAACCATACTAACTTATTTTGATAAAAATATCCACAATCTAGTTCCTCAAGAAAATTTACACAGTTTATAATGAGAAACACAGCTCCCATAAAATTATAACAATAAATAAAATTGTAACTCTTTAAGAATCAGGTTTAAAATAAACTCAAATTCATTACTATGAAGATATTAAAAAGTTAGATTTCACCAGGTGAAGTTTCAGTGATAATTTTGTCCTCAGATTCTCAAGAGTTATCTGAGCACCATTTCTTTCTCTGAGAAGTATTCACGTTTCTATCTAAAAATAGCTTCCTCATCACATAAATCTTATAAATGTATTATGTGGACCCAAAGAAAGTCTTCAGTTTACCCTCAATAGCCAGTACTTCTATTAATGATTACAGTTATTGATAGCTTAGTTTTGTTTTGTCGTTGTTCTTGTTTTTCATAAATAAGTGTGGATGATCCAGTTTTGGATCCAATTTTGTGCTTTACTCCAAACATGGAGTTATGTTGTAGTTCTCAACCCCACTTTACACACTAAAATCATCTGGGAATTCTGATTATAACTGGTTTTCAGTAAAATCTTAGCATGAATAATTATTGAATTCTTCAAATGATTTTAAATTGTATCTAGGATTGAGAAGGTTAGATCTCAGTTCCCTTTTACCCCATAAAAATAATCATCACAATAGGAATATTTCAGAATTGAAAAATTAGAAGTCAGGTCACTTCTTCTAATTTGTTATTGACTCAAGTCACTAAAAAGCAGACACTTGAAAAGAAGCATACCATTGTAAAAAGAGAATTATATATACTTCTAAACTTTGCAGTATGTAAAACAACTCTTGGTAAATTCAGAATCAATTGGTGTGACCTTATGTGTAGATACTCTGGTCCCAGCTAGTTCAAAGCAAAATTTTTAGATTATGAATCTTCGGTGCCCTCACTCCATTCCCATTACCTCTCAAATCTCATTAGTACAGGCTCACCACACAAGCTTCTCCAGAGAACTAAGGTCATAGGAAAATATTCCAGGAGAAAGCACCAATGACTTCGTTGGAGCAAAACTGTCATTGTCTTAATGCACCTCTGACAACATGAGGATATTAATGTAAACAAATAAAGTATAATTAACAAAAAAAATACTACCAGTAAAATAATTCATCTTACTTTTCAATGTTGATGCATATTTTTCTTGTGGTGCCACATTCATTAAATTCCTTGAGGATGGTCTTGGCTACAAAAGAAAAGAAAATCTCATTGGTTTTTAAATAAGGCAATGAAATGTAGTGTTTAAAATTTGGCCATGCCATTCTGTGACCTTGGGAAAGATAACTTTTCTAACTCTCAACTGTATAATGGTAAAATAATGAAATATGAATGTTAGGCAGAATAAGGCATGCAATAGAGGTGGCATATAGAAACCATTAATAAATATTAACTGTGATGATAAGAATTGCAATTTATACATTCACTAAAATAGTCTTCCACCTCATGATAATATTTAAAGTAATTTTATGTGCTTCTTTTGTTTTTCCAAAGTACTTTTACATATAATTTCACACTATACTTGGAAAAGAAAGTCGCTGGAGACTGACTAGCAGTTTTCTTGAATCGTTGTAAGTTTATTCTATATAACATTTGGAGGCCAAAATAGGACATTTGGGGGAAGTTCTGGGATAATGTTTATCTAAGAACTTCATCATCAGAATCACTCAGAAAACTCTTTAAAACACAACTTCTTGTGCAGTTCCACAGATGAACGCAGCACAAGTCTCATTGGGACCTTAAGTTGCTGGAGCAGTGTCCATGCACAGTAAGGTTTGAAAATCGACACTTCCTAAACTGTCTTTATGAAGACATTTCACATCATGTACAAAAGTGTTTGCATACAAGACTGAGGGCAAAATGAGTTAAACGGCAAGGTGTGAAGCTCTCTGTCTCTGGAGGAGTCCATGTGTGAGCAGAATGGCCACAGTACAGAAGCTGGGGAACATATTTAAGCATAGGAAGGGTACCTGATCTAGCTGAACCAGAATTAAAAGATTGACAACCAGAGATTGAACTTCAGGCAGAATTTTGTAAAGCACCAACTATGTGAAGGAACTTCCATAACTCTCTCATATTATTCATTTCACCAGTCTGCAAGAGAGGTATTATCTGAGACAAATTAGATTCACAAAAGTTACAATTTGTCCAAGGTGAGACACAAATCTCAGCTTCTCTTTCTAAATTTAGCCTATTTCTTACCACTTCACATCACCTCTTATGGGCATTAAACCATGTCCTTCACGTGAACTTTCCTGTATCTCTTTAATAGTTCTGTCTGCTGGGTCTCAATTACTCCTGTTATTATCCAACATTTGTTTGGAATTACATAACTGCTGCTTCTTCCTCAGACTCATTTTTAATTTATCATACTATCCTATGGATTTACCTCCAAAATTGTCTTATTTCTAATTTTATGACTCTAGATCAACTTCTATTAACTATTGCATGAGCCTGTTCTGTTGCCAATCCACTTTATTCATAGCAACCAAATTAACCTTCATAATAAAAAAAATCTAGAGCACATTACTTCCTTGATAAAATATATGAAATATGCTCCCATTTCTTACAAAAAAAATTCTGACATTTTAGCTAAATGAACGTTCAAGAATTTCATGAGAGGGCTCCCATCTGTCCTCCAGACACCTTATTTCACACAACTAGTCCCTTTTCTCTGCCATGATTTTTGGCCAAATGCAACAGTAGTTCTCCCTAGAAGACAGCTCTCTTTTCCTGGTATTTTTTTATTGCTCAAGTCCATGACCACCTGTCTAATTAGACCTCCCAGGCAAGCAGTAGTGTCCCAGATGTTTAGAAGCAGAGGCAAAGTAGAGTGGAAGTACAGGCAAATACCATACAAGAAGCAACATCATGAGATGTGAGGCCACCAAAAGCTTAGTGGAATATTGTCAATCTGAATAGGTTAAGCAAAAATAGAAAATCCCTGTAGAGACAGATGAGATAGCAATCTAGGCTAGAAAATAATAAATACTTTCAGTGTAGGGTAGAAGGCAAAAGTTGGAGAAATTTACTGTCAAATCATAGGCTACTTTGGTCTCAAGCTAAATGAGGAGAAAGACAACATTGCTAGTGTCTTGTTATATGGGTTGTGATATGGTTTGTGTCCCTCAAAACTCATATGTTGAAATCCTAAACCCCAAGGCAATGGAATCAGAGGGTGGGTGGGGCCTTTGGGAGGTGAATAGGTCATGAGGACAGCCCTCATGAATTGTATTAGTGCCGTTATAAAAAAAAAAAAACACAGCAGAGGTCCTTTGCCCTCTCTGTTGTGGAGGACACAGCAAGAAGACAGCTCTCTATGAACCAGGAAGAGCCCTGATCAGGCACCTTTATCTTAGACTTCTCAGTCCCCATAGCTGTAAGAAATAAATTTCTGCTGTTTATAAGCCACCCAGTCTATGGCGCTTTGTTATAGCAACCCAAACTAAGACATTTTGTTTAGTCTAAACTTTTTCTCCTTCAATCATTCAAATTTCATGCCATTTATATCTATCATACCTATAGAAAGCCCTGCCAAGTAGCCCCCATGTACACAATCATTCCTCTCTCTCGATTTTCATAGCATGCTATTCTTACTTTTGTGTCGTATTTGATTCCACCTACTTTATTGAAAGCCCCTTGAGGGCAGGAACCACATGATTTTTATCTTTGACTCTGCCACAGCAGAGTCTGGCTAATAATTACCTAAGAATCTCTCCTTGTTTGTATTTTATTCGTCTCCTTTTTCCTCCCCAGCATCCTCATTCAGAAATGAAGAAAATTGGATCAGTGGACACTAAATGATTTGCTTTGGGAAATCATCGTTATGAAGTCTGACTTGCCTAATCATTCTGTACCAAAGAATAATCTTTAAAGCTGTAATATTTTACAATATATGGGGTAACTTTGAAGAAACTTTTCCAAGGGATGAGGATAATCAATCAGCTTATTGAAGTACCTGAATAATTTTTTAAAACATGAAATAAATGTTTCTTATGAAACTCTATAGCTATAATCACATGGTTTTTCAAAAAATTTTAAATATGCATAACATATATTCAGTCCTACGTATTATTAGCAATTCAGCATCCAAAGTCAAAAGCTGAAATTTCATAACCTGCTTTGCTTTTTGCTTGACAATGCTTGCCTTGTAGTTTTTGAAACCCCATGACAGATTTAGTTGTCTCTCTCTCCCCAGAAGCAAAAGCAGACCTAATTCTTTCTCTCGATTAGACTCTTGGTTTAGTCATCCATCAGTTACAGGCATGCTTGCTTTTCCTTTCTCACTCACCTGCAGGATACTATTTCATGGAGTCATCACACCATCCAGTAAAGCTATTTGTACAGGTAGGTTCTGTTACCTAAAGAGTGAATCATCAGTTAATTTCTTCAGTTTTGAATCCACAATGCCTAACTGCTGGTTAGTGTTATTAGTAGTAAATGAAGTAACAGCCTGACCCAAGGAGACAGAAAAGATGGCTTTAGCTATGCTATGCTTAGTAAAAGCATTGCTACTAGTGAAAACTCCAAAAAAAGTTAAAGACAAGTAATACTAATATTTCAGAAGTGGATTTAACTTGCTCTCTAGGTCAGTCTTCCTAAAGTATGCATTGTTAAATATGTTTTCTAAAAAATAAAGATTCCACTGCAAAATAATTTCAGCAAGCTAGAAACTGTGTCATATGCTAGAAAACTTACAATGCACAATTTTTATATATTGGAAGTTCCCAGTAATTAACATTATATATAGAACCTCCTTTTCTGATAACACTTGTGATGTGTACTCCCAGGAACACACTTTGGGAGATGGTAACCTAGTTTTTTCATATTATTAAATTACGGATCATAAAAAGAAGCTAGAACTGATAGAATGAACACTACAATTGCATTATACACGAGAATTTGTAAGCCACTTACTGCTCTCTACAAGTGCTATGTTGAGGCATGATGCAATGCATTTAAAAATGTTATTAAGTCTTTATTTGTGACATTACATTCTCAAAATAAAATGTTAAACTATCTGATATAGCATAGAAGAGTTTTCTTTTTCTACTATCAAAATATCTCACAATAAATAGATAATTGATGTTACTTTTGTAGATTTTGAAAAAACATATTTACTTTTGTATGTTTGTTTTCATATGAAATTTATGTATCTATTCACTATTTTATTTTATTTTATTTTTGGAGAGGGAGTCTTGTTCTGTCACCCAGGCTGGAGTACAGTGGTGAAATCTCATCTCACTATAACCTCCACCTGCCAGGTGGTTCTCCTGCCCCAGTCCCCTGAGTAGCTAGGATTACAGGTGCCCACCACCACACTTGGCTAATTTATTTTTTGTATTTTTAGTAGAGATGGGGTTTCACCATGTTGGCCAGGCTGGTCTTGAATTCCTGATCTCAAGTGATCTGACCACCTCGGCCTCCCAAAGTGCTGGGATTATAGGCGTGAGTCACCACGCCCGGCCAGTTTTCATATGAAATTTAAACTATATATTCTGGCTGTAAGTCATAAAACATTTTGCACAAAGTTGCATGATTAATTACACCAAATAATTATTAAGTATTTGCAGAATAAATAAGATTCTTAATTAAAAATTACTGACATTTACATACTACAGTATCTTGCCTTTTAATGCCTACTTTACTTATCCTTTACATATGGTTATTCTTTTATGTTATAAAATAAATTTTATTTTGTAAATGTTTTCTAAGGTCCATTAAAAGCAAAACAAACCCAAATTAACAGAGTTAAGTTTCTGGAAGTGAAGGCACTGTGACTCATAAAACATGTTTATACACATATGCATATACATATTTAGTCACAATACAATGGTTATGGTTCATTGTTGTAAAAGTGAATAGACTGCTGGTTCCCAAATGGCAGTGTAGAAACAAGCTGACTTCACTCCTCCCACCCTCTAGAAAATAAAAAATAAACTAATATAGAGTGCCAAGATTGTCACCAGCAATATCCCAGAACTCAAATATGAGGAAGAGACAGTTCTCAGGATCACAGAGAAGTGAAAAAACTTCAAGTATACAATAAGAGAACCAGACTTCCATATTCATGACATCTGTCTCCCAATCTGCTCAGCACCAAGTATGCAAAAATTTTTCCCTGACTCATGGTTTCCACTGTAGAAAAAGTGAGATTGAGGTGGACAACCAGCTTCCTCAACACCTCGGGTTCCATGGCAAAAACTCGTCCTTGTCTGAACCCACAGGAAGCATCACAAGTGCCTAAATGGAGATATATCTTTGAGGATGGCCAGAGACAAAAAGAAGTGGTAAAACTGCCATCCCCAGTCTTTAAAATTCTGCCCTATAACTCAGCCAAAGGAGATGTCAAATTACAGTGGCCATTTAGCAGCACTGTGCTGTAGGAGGTAAATTCCCACAGGTTCCTGGTGCACAAACACCTAGCCAGCCTTTTCAAGCCACTGGGATACCCTGCTTTGGGAACCTCCCCATTTGGAACAAACAGTGCTTTCATTGTTTACTAGAGCCAAGGAGAACTTGGGGTTAAATCAGCACTTAAAGCTTAAAAGGAGGCAGCAAGCTAGGGGTAAAGACTCTCTAAGGAAATATATCCAGTAAAAACCAAAACAAGCCAAATAGGAAAGACTGAAATAAATAATTCACCCTCCAGTGCAAAGATACAGACATACATCTAAAAAATGCAATAGTAAATAGAGAACTATGACCTCCTTAAATAGACATAGCAAGAAACCAGTAACTGACCCTAATGAGCCACCACGCTTTCTGTATAGCCTGCAGAACCATGAGTCAATTAAGCCTCTTTTCTAATAAATTAGCCAGTCTTTGATATTTTTATAACAGTGCAAGAACAGCCTAATACACACATATAACCTTCCAAGATTGAACCATGAAGAAATAGAAAACCTCAACAAAGCAATAACAAGTAATGTCTGATTTAACTTGCTCTCTAGGTCAGTATAAAATCCTGTCATATTGGAACAAGGCTAATTTGACTTCTTCCTTTCCAATTTGGATGGCATTTATTTCTTTCTCTTGCCTAATTGCTCTAACCAGGACTTCCAGTACTATGTTGAATATGTTGGTATTAGTTCTTTAAATGTTTGGTAGAAATCTTCAGTGAAACCATCAGGTCTTGGGATTTTCTTTGATGGGCCACTTTATATTACATCTTCAATGACAAAGTTACCGTTCAACTACAAAAAAGATTAAGGTCTTTTCCAGGCAAATGAAAGCTGAGAGAATTCGGTACCACCAGACCCATCTTATAACAAATGCTAAAGAGAGTTATTTACTCTGAAAGAAAAACACACTAATGTGCACACACAAAAAATTAAAGGTATAACACCCACTGGTCAAATTAAGTACATGGACAAAACCAGAATATTCTGATACTGGAATTGTGGTATGAAACCTATTCAGAACTCTATTATGAAGCCCAAAACAAAACTATCAAAAACTATATTATCTACAGCAATCTATTAATAAATAGGCAATATAAAAATATGTAAATTGAGAAAACTAAAAGGCAAAGTGTGTGAAAGATGGAATTAAAACATAGAATTTTGTTTTTGTTTTTATTCTTTTCATTGTGATCTAAGGTAAGTTGTCATCTCTTTAAAATAACATGCTATTATCTATAAGATATTTTTTGCAAGCCTCATGGTAATCACAATGCAAAAATCTCTAATGGAAAGGGATAATTTAAAAAATGATACCAAGAAAAAGTAACTTAACCACAAAGAAAGACAGTAAGGTTATAAATCCACAAGAAATAAAGCAAAAAAGTAAATGGATTCAATTCTCCAATTAAAAGGCATAGAGTGGGCTGGGTGCGGTGGCTCAAGCCTGTAATCCCAGCACTTTGGGAGGCTGAGGCGGGTGGATCACGAGGTCAGGAGATCAAGACCATCCTGGCTAACATGGTGAAACCCCGTCTCTACTAAAAAAAAATACAAAAAACTAGCGGGGCGTGGTGGTGGGCACTTGTAGTCCCAGCTACTCGGAGGCTGAGGCGGGAGAATGGCGTGAACCCGGGAGGCAGAGCTTGCAGTGAGCCGAGATCACGCCACTGCACTCCAGCCTGGGCAACACAGCGAGACTCCGTCTCAAAAAATAAATAAATAAATAAATAAATAAATAAAAGGCATAGAGTGGCTGAAAGAATAAAGAAAAATATTTGACTATATGCTGCCTATAAGAAGCTCACTTCACCTATATAGACACAGACTGAAAGTGAAGGAATGGAAAAAGTTATTTCATGCAAACAGAAACAAAAAAGAGCAAGAGTAGCTATATGTATATCAGATAAAACAGACTACAAATCAAATCAAAGACTATAAAATGAGACAAAGACGATTACTATAAAGTGGTCAATTCAATAAGAGAGTATGACAATTATAAATATCTATGCATCAAATAGAGGCATTCTCAAGTATATGAAACAGACATTAATAGATTTAAATAAAGAGATAGATTGCAATTCAATAATATTAGGGGACAATAACACCCCATTCTCAGTAATGGACAGATCACCCAGACAGAAAATCAACAAAGAAACATCAGAATTAGACTACCCACTAGATTCAATAGGCCTAACTGACACTTACAGAACATTTCACCCAACTGCTGCAGAATGCACATTTTTTTCATCAGCACATAAAACATATCTTTGGCCACAAAGCAAATCTGAACAAATTCATAAATATAAAAATCACATGATGTACTTTCTCTGACCACAATGGAATAAAACTAGTAATCAATAACAAATAAAGCCTCAGAAACTACCCCAACACATGGAAATTAAACATTATGCTCCTAAAGAAGCAGAGGGTCAATGAAGAAATTTTTTAAAAATTTGAAATGTCTTTAAACAAATAAAATCAGTAAAAATAAAATACAACATACCAAAATGTATGGGATACACAAAAGCAGTACTAAGAGGGAAATTTATAGCAACAAATGACTATATCAAAAAACTAGAGGCTTTAAATAAACAACCTAATAATGCAGCTCAAGGAACTGGAAAAGCAAGAACAAACCTAAGCCAAAATTAGCAGAAGAAAAGAAATAACAAAAACCAAGCAGAAATAAATTAATTTGAGACTAAAAAAATGCAATCAATAAAATGAGAAATCAGGTTTTTGAAAAGATATACAAAAACAACAAAACTTTAGCTAGACCAAGGAAAAAAGAAGACCCAAATTAATAAAATCGAAAATGAAAAAAGAGACATAACAACTGAGAGCACAGAAATACAAGGAATGAAGCACAGATAAAACAGATAAATTCATGGACACATTGATTTAGTTTAGATATTTGTCCCTGCCCAAATCTCATATTGAATTCTAATCCCCAGTGCTGAAGATAGGACCTGGTGGGAGGTGGTTGTATCATGGGGGCAGATTTCTCATAGTTTAACACCACCCCCTTGGTGCTGCTCTTGCAATAGTGAGTGAGTTCTCATGAGATCTGGTTGTTTAAAAGTGTGTGGCACCTCTCCTCCCTCTCACTCTCTTGCTCCCATTCTCAACGTGTGATGTGCCTGCTCCCCCTTTGCTTTCTACTATTATTGGAAGCTTTTTGAGGCCTCCCTAGAAGCCAAGCAGTTGCCACCATGCTTCCTGTATAGCCTGCAGAACCATGAGTCAATTAAGCCTCTTTTCTTATAAATTAGCCAGTCTTCAATATTTTTATAACAGTGCAAGAACAGCCTAATACACACATATACCTTCCAAGATTGAACCATGAAGAAATAGAAAACCTCAACAAAGCAATAACAAGTAATGTCATTGAAGATGTAATATAAAGTGGCCCATCAAAGAAAATCCCAAGACCTGATGGTTTCACTGAAGATTTCTACCAAACATTTAAAGAATTAATACCAACATATTCAACATAGTACTGGAAGTCCTGGTTAGAGCAATTAGGCAAGAGAAAGAAATAAATGCCACCCAAATTGGAAAGGAAGAAGTCAAATTAGCCTTGTTCCAATATGACAGGATTTTATACTTATGAAAACCTAACGACTCCACCAGAAAACTGTTAGAATGAATAAATTCAGTAAGGTTTCAGGATACAAAACCAACATACAAAAGTCAGTAGCATTTATATATGCCAACAGTGAACATCCTGAAAAATAAACCTAGAAGATAATCTTATTTACAATAGCTACAATAAATAGAAACTACCTAGGAATCATTTTAACCAAAGAAGTGAAAGATCTATAAAAGGAAGACTATAAAAACTGAGAAAAGAAATTGAAGAGGACATACAAACAAAGGGGAGATGTCCCATTCTTAGGAATTAGTATTAATATTATTATAACGGCAATGCTATCTAAAACAATCTACAAATTCAATGCAATCTGTATCAAAATACCACTGACATTCTTCACAGAATTAGAAAAAGACCCTATAATTTATATGGATCTACCAAAGACCTCAAATAGCTAAAGCAGTGCTGAGCAAAAAGGACAAACCTGGAAGCACCACATTACTTGACATCAAAATTTACTACAAATCTATATTAACCAAATCAACATGGTATTGGAATAAAAACAGACACATAGACCAATCAAATAGAATAGAGAACCCCAAAATAAATTCATCCATCTACAGTGAACTCAACTTTGACAATGGTGCCAAGAACATACAATACGGAAAAGACAGTCTTTTCAATAAATGGTACTGAGAAAACTGGTTAACTATATACAGAAAAGAAACTAGACTCCCATCTCTTACTATGCACAAAAAATCAATGCAAAATTGATTAAAGACTTAAATGTAAAACCTGAAACTGTAAAACTACTGTAAGGAAACATTGAAGAAATGCTTCAAGACATTGGTATGGGCAAAGATCATTGTGTAAGACCTTAAAATCACAGGCAACCAAAACAAAAATAAACAAATGGTTGCCCATCAAACTAAAAGCTTCTACTCAGCAACATAGACAATCAACATAGTGAAGAGAAGATCCGCATAATGGGAGACAACACTGGCAAACGATCCATCTGACAAGAGATTAATAACCGCAATATATACAGAGCTCAAACAACTCAATAGCCTATAAACAAGTAAGTCAATTAAAAACTGGGCAAAAGATCTGAATAGATATTTCTTAAAAGAAGAAATATAAATGGCCAATAGGTATATGAAAAAATGCTAAAATCACTAATCATCAAAAAAATGCAAATCAAAACTATAATGAGATATCATATCACCAAAGTTATAATGATTTTTATCAAAAAGACAGGTAAGAATAGTTGATGGCCAGGATATGGAGATAGGGAAACCCTCACACACTGTTAGTGGGAATGTGAATTAGCACACCTACAATGGAGAAAAGGATGGAGGTTCCTTAAAAAACTAAAAATAGAAATACCATATGATCAGTAATTTTATTACTGGGTAACTATCCAAAAGAAAGAAAATTAATATATAGAAGAGATATATGCACCTCTATGGTGATTGCAGCACTATTCACAATAGCCACTTTATGGAACCAACCTAAGTGCCTATGAACAGATAAAGAAAATGTGGTATCTATAATCATTGAAATATTATTAAGCCATAAAAGTAAACAAACTTTTGCCATTTTCAGCAACATAGATGGAACTTAGGGTCATTATGTTAAGTGAAATAAGCCACGCACAGAAAGACAAATATCATATGTTCTCACTTGCACAGGAGAACTAAAAAATTGGATCTCATGAATATAAAGAGTAAATCAGTGGTTACCAGAGGTTGGGAATTATAGTGGAAGGGAGAGAGGTGATGAAGAGAAGTTGATTGATGGAGTCAAATATATGGTTTGATGGAAGAAATAAGAGCTAGTGTTTGATAGATCAGTAGGGTGACTATAGCTTACAATAATCTATTGTACATTTCAAAATAGCCAAAGATGAATAATTCAGATGTTTCTAGCACAAGAAAAGGCAAATACTTATGATGGATGTCTTAAGTACACTGATTTGATCTTCATCAATTATATGAATGTATTAAATTATTCCATGTATCCCTAAACTATGTACATCTATTATGCATCTTTTTTTCTTTTTCTTTTCTTTTCTTTTTTTTTTTTTAACAGAATCTCACTTTGTTATCCAGGCTGGAGTGCAGTGGCACAGTCTCGGCTCATGAAGTCTCAACCTCCTGGGCTCAAGCAATCTTCTCCCCTCAGCTCCCCGGGTAGCTGGGACTACAGGCGCACACCACCATACCTGGCTAATTTTTCTATTTCTTTGTTGAGATGGGTTTTTGCCATGTTGCCCAAACTGGTCTTGAACTCCTGGACTCAAGCAATCTTCCCGCCTCGGGCTCCTAAAGTGCTGGTCCAGTTTTTTTTAAAGGAGGGAAAAAGTGAATAAATTCTGGTATTATACACACAGAAATGTAACAAAAGAATTTTATCATAAACACTATACTATCCGAATATTCTTTTGAAAATTACCCTAAACCATAAGTATCTCCTAAACTCTGCCTTCAGAAGGCTTTGTAATCCATTCTTTATCTTTCATCCTACCTCATTCAACTACTCTTCCACTGTACCTCTTCTTGCTCATATTCATCCATAGTAAATCCTCCATAGCTTTTTTCTGTTTACTCAGTTTCCTTTTACCTCCCTGCCTCTAGAAGCAGCAGTTTTGCCTCCTACGTCAATCACAATACTGAACTTGAGGTTGTGTGGGTACCCTTGCTCCTTTTTGATGCATTCTGGCCATTCTTCCTCCCCCAAAATAATCGGCTTTAAATCTCATGTGTTCAAACTATACCAATCATCTACCAACTGTCCCTCTTTTATCTGAAGATTTCTCCTGCTGGATCAGGTCCTTCTCTATTTCCATCTTACTTCTTGGTAACTTCAGTATCTATGGAGATGATCCTTCCAATATTCTGGTCTCTTGTTTCCTTGAACTCCTCTCCTCCAATGACCTTCATCTCTACCTTACTTCAGTCACTCACTTCTTGATCATTCACTAAACTTTGAAATTATTTTTTCAATAATTTCACCATTTCCATAACCTTGGTTCCAAGTTTTCTGCTTTATGACCACTGCTTCCTGTATCCCCAGTCCATTCCCTCTACATCACTGGCTCCAACAATCCTTCAGTCCCACAGGTACTTCCATCTCATGACTCAGAACACCTATACCCAACTCTTCCCTTCTCTTATTGCCTCATTTTCCTTTTTAGTACACTTGCACTCTATGGTTAATCTTTCAAATTATTTCTTCACATACATTTTACTCCTTTGCACCTCCCTTACATTATTACACTAGCTTAAGAAAGTTCCAGATCTGTTTTTTTTTTTTTTATTATTTTTAAATTTGGAAAGGAGAGCTTCATTCTCATAAAGGGCTGCAGCCTGCAGGTTGACCATTCTGACAGGTTGGGAAGCACAGCCTCTGGCTGGAAGCCAAAAGCAGATGCTTTGAAGGAGGGGCAAAGAGAACAGGAGTTTATGCTGAGCAGCATGGGCAAATATACATATTCAATAACCTATAGAAGGAGTCATTAACATTTATGAAAAAAGAGACGTGCATGTATGCAGTAGAGCTTTTTGCCTTTCCATGGGACCCATGATCAAAAAATGGTGGAGTTAGTATGATATGAGGATGGAGGTTTTGGCCCTCTGACATCAAAAGGTGAAGCAGAGAATGCAAAAACTCGCACTGTACATCCTCTGTAATCTGGCCAGAACCACTCCATGGCTGGTGGTCTCTCATCAGGCAAAAAAATAAAAATAAAAATAAAGTGGGGCAGGGGGGCAGTGTCAAGTGGTTGGTTGATACCAGCAGTGGTGTCTTTTGAAAAAGCTGGTTCACAATAGGCTCTTAGGGAAGAAAGCCTAATTGTGGTTAGCAAGGGAAGAGGTATAATGAGATTTGTCTGACCCCTCATTCTGTTGTGGCTGAGAATTTAGTTTTCAAGATTAATCTGGGGTCTTGTTGGCCAAGAAATAACCTGTTCAGTCAGTTGGGAGGCTTCCAATTTTATTTCTAGTTCTCATTTTCTCCCTTTTGGACAAGATTTGTCAGAGGCAGCAGTGATGGACACTTTTTTTTGTTCCATATTAGTCCTGGTTTAAATACAGTTTTCTACCCCTGTATGTCTACATCCACACAAGACAAAAAAAAAAAAAAAAAAGCACAAGATTTCTACTGACCAGCATAATTTTAAATTAATGCCCATGAGAATCTAAATAAGTTCTTATTGCTGGCCAATAAACATACTCACTTTCCCAAGTCTATTCACTCCAGATAATGATTTTCTACATTCTCCTTGGAAATATTCAGCAACTTTCCTCTCAACCCCTTTTCCTGTTCAGCATCTGCCCTTACTTGCTCTTTCACTAAGAAAATACAAGCATTCCAAATTCTCATCACTATATTCATCTGTAATTCTGTCTCCTTTCTTGTGACTACAGATAAACTGTCTGTACCTGCAAACAACTCACCTCACTTTGGATTAAATCTTATTTCTCTTGCCTACTCAAGAACATTGTTCCAGAAATTCTTCCTCTCTCTCATATGTTAACAACCATTCCCTCCATACTAGATTATTCCCATTGGCGTGTAACATATTTCTTCCCTCTTCAAAACAACAACCATCACAAAACAAACCTACTTAATCCTATTCTTGGATGTCTCTTCTTACTTATATAAACTCACACCATAGGTGATCCCATCCAGTGTCAGGCTACATATCATTTACATATCCTGAGAACTGCTAAATTTATGTATTCAATCCAGAGTCCCCTGAACTCCAGACTGTTATATCGAAATCACTTATGCATTTCCTTTTGATGGCTAACTGGCTTCTTAAATCAAACGTAATGAAAACAAACTCCCTTTACTCCCAAACCTGCTTTTCCCACAGTCTTTTCTGTATCAGTTGGTGATACTCCAATATCATTAATTGCTAAGGCCAAACACTTTATCTTTGATGTGTTGTTTTCTCCTACACCCCACACCTATTCCTTGAGCGAATCTCGTGAGACATTAAGAATATATCGACTTCTTACCACCAATACTTCTATCACCCTTATCTGTACTATCATCATTTCTCACCTAGATTATTCCAATATCTTTGAAATTGGTCTTACTGCTTCCACCATGGCCTTCAAAGTCTATTCTCAACACAGCAGTGAACCAGTCCTGCTGGAACATAAATTATACTCAACACAGCTTATCTCACTACAAATAAAAGCCACAGTTCTTACCATGGCCTTCAAATCACCACCACCACCCAGCACTGTCTTCCCCCTAGCCTTCTCCTCTGGCCTGATTACCTACAATCTCCACTTCTGCTTCAGTTATCCTGATCTCTTCCAGCTTTTCCTACTGGCCAGAGTACCCTCCACCAAAGTTTCACATGCCTTCTCTCTGTCTAGGACACCTGTTACCCACGCATCAACTTGGCCTGCTTCCTCACGTTTTTCAAATCTCTGTTCAAACACCATGTTGTAAGAGAAACTTTCTTTCGCTACTTTCTTTAATTTTTCAGTCTACCCTAGGGTAACTTTCTGCATCCATGCTGCCTATTCCTGCACATTATTGAGCACTTGCTAATGTATTATAGCATTGATTTACTTACAATGTTTGACTCCCTACCCCTTCTCCAGTGTAAGCTTCAAGAGGGCAGATCTGTGCCCATTTTGTTCAGTACCTTGCACATAGGAGACATCCAATAGATGTTTGCTGATTAGCAAAAGTTTTATTTATTAACATTTTAGTTAAATGGGCATTTCTAAAAGTTTGAAACGTTTGACAGTGAGATCCATGTTGCAATAGTGTCTAGAATAGAAAACGACAAGAACAATGGTGCTGCAATTTTATTAATTAAAAATGTGAGTGAATAGGACAGGGTTGGGAATAAGATTATCCTGGTTTTTAGTTTCAGTCCTTGCAGGAGAACCAGTAGAAGCCCTGTGGCCTTGGAATTACACTTTCCTCTTCTGAAATACAGGAGTAATAAAACTGGATTTCAAAGGACAGTTGTCAGAATAAAATGAGAAAATAAATTCATTCATATTTTCATTCAAGTGCAACAAGTATTGGTCAAAGTATTGCTGTGAAAGCATTTTACAAATGTGGAAAGCCCAATATAAATATAAGGAAATGTAATTTTCAATAGAAAAGCTTTTCTGTTGAGTGACTCAGATCAGCAATGCATGCTAAAAATAATGACTAAATGTATACATATTGTCACTCCAAACTACAAAATTTGGAATCTAAAGTCTTTATTGATGAAATCCTGTTTATCTTTTGAAAATATTCTGGAAAACTGAAAACCTAAAACTATGAACACAATAAGCGATATCGTGTGTTTTACCCACCAAAATTAAGTTTCAGTAAATTGATAATTTTTTAAATTAAGCAAACTTCAAACTATACTTAAAGCCAAGACACATTGCCAATTAACAACAAAATAAGTTCAGGAAGTTTTAAACTAAAATATTTAAATTTTTCATCGCCCTACCTTGTTTAAAAAGGATCATATTTATGCCCTAAATCATATATATGGGAATATACAGAATACGTACACTCAATACCATAGGAGGTGAATCTGACCCATTATTTTCAGACTTCATACTGTTAAGTGGCGGACTTCTGATTGCGACAAAATGAGACCATCTTGAGCCCCTTTTTCGCTTTTGTCTTATTTAGGTCAAAGGATGAAATCTTTTGAGTTTGTCTGAATATCAACTGAAGTGAGCACATTTTTCTTCTCTAGCTTTCGTGTTATACCAAGAAATAACTAGTGAGAAGGTTTGAATAACTCAAGTGACTATATTAAAATTTATCTTGCTGATTCTTTTTGATTTGCAACAGCATTTTATACACTAGTAATGTTTTTCCAAAGAACTCTTTTTTTTTTTTTTTTTTTTTTGAGGCGGAGTCTCGCTCTGTCGCCCAGACTGGAGTGCAGTGGCCGGATCTCAGCTCACTGCAAGCTCCGCCTCCCGGGTTTACGCCATTCTCCTGCCTCAGCCTCCGGAGTAGCTGGGACTACAGGCGCCCGCCACCTCGCCCGGATAGTTTTTGTATTTTTAGTAGAGACGGGGTTTCACAGTGTTAGCCAGGATGGTCTCGATCTCCTGACCTCGTGATCCGCCCGTCTCGGCCTCCCAAAGTGCTGGGATCACAGGCTTGAGCCACCGCGCCCAGCCCCAAAGAACTCTTTATTATTTATGTGGAAAAATGGAAAATGATAAGATCTTTAGCCAAAGCATAAAGTTTTGTAATTGAATACAAAAAACTTTCAAATAAAAATTTTCAACAATGTTTTTATTTATATAGTATGCAGACACTGGACACTTTTTTTCTTTTTATGTTTTTTTTTTTTAAACACCACAGTACATGAGGCCATTGAATCTTTAAATTTTTTGCAAAAGTCATTAGCCATTTTAATAAACAAAATGAAAAGAAAATGCAGAAAAAGTTATTATCCTCAATTTTTTTAAATTACAAATTATTAATAGCAGCTAACACAATATTTGTTAAAGGATCTGTCAGTAAACCAGATGAAGAGAAATTTAAAACATTTTATTTAGCTAGAAAATCTGTACCATTTTCTAAAAGGAGAATAAATTTATTCTGAAGTCCCTGTTTATACTTTCAAGTAGTAACAAGGCATGCATTCTGATAACAACAACAACAAAATAGTTTGTTAATGCTATAGTTTGAGTGTTTGTGTCCTCTCTAAAATTCATATTGAAACCTAATCTCCAATGCAAGAGTAGTAAGAGATGGAGCACTTAGGAAATTATTAGGCCATAAGGGTTCCATCCTCATAGAGTCAACTGGTGATTTACAAAATGACTTAAGAGGTGAGTTAGACTCCTTCCCCACCTTCTGCCATGTAAGGACATGGTATTTGTCCCCTTTTTGCCCATCTGCCATGTGCGGAAACAATATTCCAGCTGCCACCTTGGAAGTAGAGCCTGGGCCCTCACAAGGGATGAATCTGCCAGCACCTTGATCTTGGACCTTCCAGAATGTTGAGAAATATTATGTTGCTTAAAAGCTATCCAGTTTCAGGTATTTTCTTATGGCAGCACAAACAGACTAAGACAGTCACACTCCCTAGACTTCAAGGATTTAATGGTACCTGGCAACAGGTTTATTACTCTGTAGATGCTCAGTAAAAACTAATTGAGTGGAATTGCATAGATTTTTCTTGGAAAATCACTCGTTTTAGACCATGAAATGCTAGTCTCTAAACAGGATGGATATCTTGTTGCTTCCTCCATTTTGGTCACTGCATAGAGAATAAATAAATAAATGAATGAATAAACACACAGCAATACTTTGATCAAATGCAAGCATCCTTCAGGCTATCCAATAGGAGTATGAGAGTGTGAGCTCCTTGGTTTGTGCAATAAAGTTAACAGAATACATTCAGAAGCCAGCTTCACTGACACTCTTGAAGAGACAGAATGAGATGCTGAGTTTTCTGGAAGCTCATTGACTCTAATGACTAAACCAAAAGTAGAATACAACTATCACCTGATTGAAGAAAAAAGATATTTAGATAGATAGATAGATAGATAGATAGATAGATAGATAGATAGATAGATAGATAGATATACAAAGCAATCCAAAGACAACTGACCCATGTTAACCCAAGTGATATTATTCTTCAGACCTTCTTATATGTGGTGCTTCAGCTTCTCAGAAGTTCTAACATAGGTGAATGTATGAGGGCGGAGCACAGCTTTGTAAAAGAGTAGAAAGCAGAACCTCATATAAAACTACAGAAAACTACACTGTATTTTACAAAGCCTTCTGTGTCCCATGAAGAAGCAATTTTTCATATTTTTGTTTCATCAAGAAGAACTTGAGTATAAAGGGCTTAAAACCAATTCTACTTGTTAAGCAACAAAGGATATCATAACTTTGACATTATGAGATCCAAAGTAATTGAAACTATTGTGTCTTTCCTTTAACTTTCACCTGCCTTTCATCATGCCAAAGTCTGACAGCGTTTCTGGCTACCTTTAATTTACTCTGAAATAATGGTATCTTGTTCGTGTAGCATAGACTAATAATCTTCTCTGTACATTTCTACTACCATGTGCTTATTTCAGGTTAAACAGAAGCTACAGGAAAATCTTAAAAAGGAGCCAATTCTACCCATCTCACCCCCATATGCAAACATGTGTCTCTCCAGACACTGCAGGAACAACACAGTCAATCTGTTCATAGATTTTTCTTATTAATGAGAAAAGTAGACATTGCTGAGTAAGAAAAATGAATGAATTTCTAGACTTGCAGATTAAGAGCCAGCGTAAAAAGGCCTCTGCTCCCTTGTGGTAAGTGCCACCAGTTGACAGGAAGCTTCTCATTCTGCAGCATTCCAAATGATTTGGTTTCTGCCAGAAAATAACAGCTGCTGCAACCCAACAGTATTCTTCAGTGTCTGATGAACACCCATAGACAGCTAATTTCCATTCACTTTGCAACCTGCATGGTTCCAGAAGGTGAACATTAGAAAGAGTGGGCTAGTAGAGATTTGGAAAATGTAAAGCTGGGTACTTCAATGTACCAAATGGTGCTTCGTCTAATATCTCATAGATGAATGAATTATGTATGTACATGTATTGCATATATATGTCTCTCTACATATACACATGTATGTTTTATACATGCATATACATATATAATATCTTACCCTAGAGATGATTTAAGGCAGCTAAATGAGCAATTAATTTCTCTTTTTATTTTCAAAGTCTAATTCACCTTCCAGCAAAGCTCAGACACCTTTCTGTGGGAAAGTTCCCATGAATTCACAGAAACAGAAAATGTGGATATAGTTTTGTCTATTTCCTCTCTCAGTGAAGGTAAATAACCAGTGTTTCTGCCACCAAATTCCTATCTTAATAAGGAAGGTTTAGGGTTTGTTTTTAAATATCATAAATTCCTAGACCAAGTTCAAATCATTTTCAGCATCTGGCTCCTGATCTTCTCTGCCAAATGAGCTTAAATTCAATTTTTTTTCAACCAAACCATAATCATTCTTTTGCGTTGTCCAGATATTTTTTCTTTCATTTCATGTGCCCACAGTGAAATGTTGTCCCTATTGTGCATCATCATAACTTTTTGCCAATTCATGCTACTGCCACTGCTGCACATCTTTGGCAAGCCCCTGAACCACATGGATGGGCTAGTTATCTCCACTAGTGCTGTGCTGAAGTGGCCAGAGCTGATTGTTAAGGTTCAGGAATTCTGGGAGCCAGTAGATGTCACACTGTCATCTTGAAGTCAACGATGGCCATGGTGGGAGCATTTCCAATTTGGAAATCAGCATATGCTACAAATCAGAACTTTTACTTTTTTTTCAGAGAGCTGGTTTAACAGCACTCTGCTAATTGACCATTGTTTTTTCCAAACTACGACAGTATTTTACACTTTCAGGTTATGAAATTAGATTACCCGGGTCCAAACACTTCTTTTAATGTGTGACACTGACTGAGGTACTTAACTTCCTCAAATATTAGTCTCATCATAATGGGGTAATATTAGCTCCTACTTCATAGAGGTCTTGTAAAGATTAATGAGGTGGTATACATGAATTAATTATAAATTAATCGACACACAACACTCAATAACTGCCTATTGTTATTATCCTTGATATTATTAGTATTATTTCTTCCACATGTTTTAATTATTTTAATAAAATAAACATTTGTATCCACTCCCATCTACTCTTTGCAAGCAAATTCCCACTTTCTTCATTCAGTAAGTGTAACAATAACATATTTTCTGCAATGTAATGATAGATAAATGTGGCAGCATGGAAGCAATTAATGAATTGCAGTAAAATAACCAATTTTAGAAAGCAAAAGGCTACTTATGTTGCTGTCATCTCCCTCTTCCATTGAGTAAGGGTCATGAAAGCTGGATGGACATATATTGTTTCTCCATACACTTCTACTCTAGCAGCAGTAAAACAAAAATCTCACAGATATATTTTCTAAGCAGAAGAAGGTATTCACCACACACTCATTCATTTGTTCATTTCAATTTTAAGCACGTATTATATTTGGCAATAAGCTAAGAATCTTGGGAAAATAAAATGATAACAATTACTAAAATTAATTGAGCACTCAGTGTGCCAGGAACAACTTAAAGTATTTTACAATGTATGTAAGATAGGTACAATTATCATCCTTATTCTACAAATAAAAACTGAAGCACAGAGAAGTTAAGTAACTTTGCTGAAGTCCACAAATCTGGAAAGCAGTGGAGCCAGGATTCAAACTCAGAAAATCTGCTCTTCCAGCAAGAATTATACTGCCAGTTGAATACCCACCTAAAAGAACACCAAGCTGTAACTCAAACCATTAGCCCATTTCAGTGTCCAGAACCTGGCACCAGCACTATCCCTATCTTTTGACAGAAGAGAAAGTAACCACAGAGAACCTTATTTGAAAATACATCAAGGAAGAATGGAGTCTATACAATATTCAATAAACACTAGAGTACCCTCCAATTATGTCTACTTAAATTTCAGTAAGCTATCTGTAGGAGAAAAGATCAAGATTACAGGCTGATTGATTTATCCATTTTCACTCCCCAACAATGTGTGTGTGTGCGTGCGTGCGCGTGTGCTTACGTGTGTGTGTGTGTGTATTTGCATGTGTAGTGGTGGCAAATTATGTTTGAGTCATATGCTTGGTGATGGGGAACCATCTCTGGACCAGACAAATGTGATTCCTTCTCTCATAGTATACATGGGTTGGATGTTCAACTGACTGCACAGGTAACTGACTAAATAGTATAGAAATGAGGCTTCAGAGCTTTGTTACTTCAAGTGTGATCCCTGTGCTTCATGCATCAGTCATAAAAGTAAGTGAAATATACTGATTTGGTTAAGGATGCCACACAATGTGATGGGGTTAGAAACACAAAATTAGCAAAGCATATGATAGCAGTATGAGATATTTTTTTTAGCAAGAAGGATAGAAACATCATCACTCAAGAAGTTATTTAGAAGTTGTTTGAGGAATTGTCTAGAAAGAGGTGTCATTAACACCAGACTTTATTTGACTACAGATGATAAATTTATCTCTCAGTTGTCCAGGAAAAAATGTAGCAATCTAATAGAGGGGATAAAAAATATCTTTTCCTTTACCTATTTTGGATTCATGGCTGAGGCCCCAATAACCAAATATTTACAAAATAAAAGTATGCAAATATTTAATATGAGTTTTACCTGACATGGGAGTCTTCATAAGGAAATGAAGATCCCCGCCCCCCCAAAATGGGTAAATCTGAATATTTTATAGTAGATTTGATGAAGAGTAGGCCATTATGGAGAAACATGGTAGGGCAAAAGGGTGTGATCTAATGGTAATAAACAGGGGGAAACTTAGCAAGCTTGTTCGTTCAGATTTTTCTCTGTGTTTCTTCATCTTTGAAGACAAAGATGCTTCTTTTCTCTAGATAAGGGAGAACACTTCTCACATGAGGTTCTTCTGATCTGCTTCAGGGGAGAAAGGTAGGGGAAGGTGAGAGTGAACTTTCTGCTTCTTCCCTCTTTCTCAAATTCTTTCTGTTTAAAATATTCAATACGTTAAAGCGCCATATTTTGGGGTAGCATGTTCTGAACTCCATCACTAGCAATCTAAATGCCCATTTAGACAAAGTTTTGAAGATATTCAACATGTTCTCCCAAATCAATCCCCAACCCCCACCAATGGGTCAGGCAATGTCCATGTTTAATAAAACTTGCTTGCAACAGACAAAGACAGGATAAAAACAAATGCATTTTGGGGCATGCATGCCTTCTTTCAAGGTTTTTTGTTTTGTTTTTTCTTTTTGAGATGGAGACTCACTCACTTTGTTGCCCAGCCTGAACTGCAGTGGCATGATCTTAGCTCACTGCAACCTCCACATCCCAGGTTCAAGATATTCTCCTGCCTCAGCCTCCCAAGTAGCTGGGATTACAGGAATGTGCCACCACACCTGGCTAATTTTTGTATTTTTGGTAGAGACAGAGTTTCATTATTTTGGCCAGGCTGGTCTTGAACTCCTGACCTCAAGTGATCTGCCTCTCTTAGCCTCCCAAAGTGCTGGGATTACAGGCATGAGCCACCACCCCAGACTCTTCCAAGGTTTTGAACTTGTAAGTGCATATCATAAAAATATACTAGAACAAGAATCACCCACCTCTTTGATTCAACTATGTGAATGGGACATTTAAATTTTGGATCCATTTCTAGTGTATTCCAGTTGTCTTATGACTACAGATTAAAATTAAATAGATCCTGAAGTTGTTTTACTCTTCGGGCACATTACCAAATACAAAAAAATGCTGAATAGAGAAAAATGACCAAGTAAATGAATGAATACATGACCAAGTAGATGAATGAATGCATGGCTCACACTTTCCTGTGACAGGCCAGAATTCTGAAAGCCTCTTGTAAGATCCATTCCAAAGGTCTACTCTAAAACTGGCATGCTCCTTACTCTCTCACCTTACCTGCCTTCAGCTTCATCTATTTTTCTCTTTTTTTCTTTTCTTTTCCTTACCAGAAGCTGCAATGCGTTTAGGTCATAAGGATATTCCTCAGTTTGATATAAAAATATTAGATACCTCTAAATCTAAATGAATCACCAGACAATTGGTGGTTCAATTCAAATGGTTTCTTTAATCTTCAGCACCTCTGGACATCTATTCTATTCTCCATTAAAAAAAAAAAAAGGAGGGAATCTGGGATTCTATACACATCTCAGAGATATATCCATTTGGTTTTTGTGTGTGCCCCTTATTGCAATGTTATCACCATACAGGCAGAGATTATATCTTTCTTCCTAGCTATGTTATCTGCAATACCTAGCACATTGTATGGCCTCAACTATATACTCCAAAAATATTACTGAATAAGTGTATTGTTTTCTACTTTACTTATGATTTCAACAAAGTGCCCTTGGAGATTTCTGATTCCTAAATAATACAAATAAAAAAGAAGAAAAGAAGAAAGAAAGAAACAAAAAATATGTCAAGTGAACAATTTGAAGCTAGTATACAACTCTTTAAAGTAGTCCTACGGGTGCTACATGCTATCTTAGAATCCTGCGGTATAGGACTAAGGATAGAAGGCCCTAGAATAGTGTTACCCAAAGAAGTTTCTGCAGCAATGGAAATGTTCTATATCTGCAGTCTCCAAAAGGGTAGACACTGACAACGTGAGGACATTGATCTGTTGACATATGACTAGTTTAATTAAGCAACAGAATTTATTTTATTTCAGTTCATTTAAATTAGAACTAAAACATGACTAATGACTACTATATTGGATAGCACAGTTTTAGGTCACATTGCTGATATTTAGGGATGTGTTTGGTGCTGAAGAACAATCTGTAATCATCCAAAACAAATACTTTGAAGTAGGACTAAGGTAAAATGATGCTAACATTTTGACAAAATTATTTTTATTCCCCTTTAACTGGAGGATAGCATACCATCTTCCGAAGAATAATTCTTATTGACTTGAAGTCTTTAACAAAGATAAACAATAACCTTCAAACTAGGCAAGTTTGAAGGTTTAAACATCTTTGAAAGTTTTTAAATGCCAGCGCAGTCTTATCTGATTGTCATGCTAGCCTTGTTGAAGGCAAAGGAGAGGAGAGATGTTGCCTATGACAATGGTATGGCAGTGATAGCCAAAGTGGTTGATGACCAAAGCATTGCTACAGACCACTATATTGTGCCAAATACATGAATGTATGAATGAGCAGGAAATGTTGAAAAGAAGTGAGAAAATACAATGACAAATGAAAATGAGAGAGGTGAAGGATACAAAACAGAGATGCCAGTGATCATAGCAGTCGTACCCCACAAATGCGTGTGCAGTGTTGTCAACTCCATCTTATTAACTTGGGGATGTTTGTTAATGTTAAGCCCTAAGACTGCAATTCTCTTAACATTATTATGCAAGTGTTGGAAGTGGGTCAAAATTAACAACAGGGACAGAAGATTATGGTGCCCATGAAGGTAAAACAGAAAAAAAAAAAAAGGGAGCGTAGGGTTTCCCAATCAGAAAGGGAAGGCAAACTCCACAGCCCATGTGCTGTCTGTTATGGGCTGTGGGTGTTTGTGTGTGAAGTAATCACTTTAATTTCAAACTGCATTGCTCCCTGACTATTTCCTGCTCTCTAGCAGGGGGCCTCTATTCCTGTTCAGAGGTAACAATACTCTAAACACAAAGAGGTATTTCCGAGTCTCTCCTAAAAGTGGCAGAGCCAGAACCCTCCTGCAGGGCTGAGTTCCCCTTGCCTACCATTATTCATGGGCAGGCAGCTCGGAACCACTTCCACCATCTGCCTCCAGCTGTGTTGGCATAACAGAAAGTCAAATACGCTGCAACAAGCTCCAACCCTGAATTTATTGTAAAAGCCACCATTTCTATTTCATTTGGCTAGTAAACAATCTCACACTATTAGGATGGTTAATTATAAATAACAGTGTAGCCTCTTTTAATTGAAATCTACATTTATTTAGAGCCTTTTCATGAGACTAGAATTAAGAAACAAAAAGCATTAGGAATGAATAGAAACGGACCACAGTATTCGAATAGAAAAACCCCAAAAGCTGAGCATGAAAGTGCCCCTAAAAAGTAAAGATACTTTACACTTTAACACCATTTTCCTCTGAATTGTCAGTGTTAACTTTTTTATCATTCTTGAAGTGAAGTTATCAATGTCATCATGTTATTTTGACATGCACAAAATATCAATGTTATCAATGTTATTTTGACAGTAAAATCTATCTGCAGAGATATGCATTACTGATTATGAATAAGGTATTTTAAAATAAATAAAGACATTTATAGAAATTCATTCTGTTATTAAACATTATTATTGATTTGCCTGTTATGTGCAAGTAACTGAGCTAAAAGCTCAGGCATAATTTTGAAAGTTTTCACTCCAAGAAACAGTAAAAAATGTATTTTATATTGTGACAAAATGTATGTTTAGAAATATACTTGTGTGAGTCGAAGATTTCATGAAGCAATATTTAACCTTAATAAGTGTGATGCATTATGATATTTTCTATCCTACTCTAATTAATAACTTATTATTATAATCGATACAAAGTGATCAACTCACTATATCAATTTTAGAACCCATCAATGGGTTGAAATCTGCAGTTTGAAAAACAATATTAGAGAGATCAACATAAATCATACTCCATTTTCTACTTTTAAAAAGTTTATGATGAAACTGTCCCTACAGAGTTGACAAAAATTATAATACATGCCAGATTCCAGACAGAAATACAGTTACAACTAAGCATTAATCAAGTTGCACTTTGGTCCATTTCCTTGTTGCCAAAAGTCACACAGCAATAGATCCTGATTATTTGCATCTCCATTATTTCTCTAGGTAGGATTTCTGACATTAGGATCATAAGACTTTAAAAATTGATTTGCATGCCTGTTGTACCTATAGACAGGATTCCTGACTTTAGAATCATTAGGTATTTTGTTTAAGGATTGCTTAAGATGTTTTTCAGATCCCAAATTCTAGCAATCAGTTTGAAGACCCCCACAGAGTAATGAGAGCTGCATGAGAATACAGCTTCTTCACCCCTCTGTCCCATGACTTCACCTTGTACTCTTTGACCAATCAGCAATCTCCACACTTTGGCCGGCTCCACAACCCTTAAAAACTCAAGCGCCAAACTCCTTGGGGAGACAGAGTTGAGATTCCTTCCCAGCTCCTCATTTGGTGATCCTAGTATTAATCCTCTTTCTCTGCTACAACCAGGTATCTTGGTGTATTGACTTGCTGTGTGCATCAGGCAGTGAATCTATTAGTAACAATTATCACACAGCCAAGATGAGACAAAAAAAATAAAGAAGGATAATAACAATAATAAGAAAACTAAGCAACTTGAGAGTTTAAAATGAGGGAGATATTGCAATAAAACAGAATATTGCAGACATCATTGTTGAAAGAAGTGATAGAAAGTAGAAAGTTGAAAGAAAAGATACATGATAGTCAAGTGGAAGGTTTAATGGACAAGTTGACCTATATGATGGAACTTGAAAGCAGATAGGATTTTGAGAGGCAGATATACAAAAGGGTAGAAATGATATTCCAGAGAAGGTTCACAGCATGGGCCAAGGCACACAGATAAATAGGCAGGGGAGGGGTGGACTTAGGAATCATGGAGCCAGCCATTTTGGCTAGAGAATATTGGGTAATCTGAAGGAATAAAAAAGAATCTGGAAAGATAAAAGTTACCTTGGATGAATATTATTTTAAAATTTAGTTGGCGATGAGAAAAAATCTGAAATTGCTCATTCATCCACCCAACCATCCATCCACCCATGCATGCAATTAGAACTTATTAAGTAGCAATAGACAAGGCACTCCACAAGCTACAAAAGAAAATGAGTAGGAAATAACCCCTCACCCTTTACTTTGTAGGAAACAAAAATATGCTAAACCCAAAATATGAGTGTAGAAAACTAAAATTATGCCACCCCAAAATATGCCTCTTTAGCCTAAGGCTTATTTTGAGCTGATTATTTTGAGAAACTGCAGACACAGGAGAAGCTCTGAAAATAGAAGTTACCCTTTGGTAAGAGAAGTGTATATTTACAAAGGAAACCTCCATTTGTAAGGGTATCTCCCTTGCTGTACCTGGAAGAGAATGATTCTAAATCCACTGACTCTTATCAATGGAGAAGGCACTGCCTTAAATCTGCATAAAAACCTTATCCTTGTTTAAGGTGCTTTTCTTGGCCATCTCCTAAAAACATGATTTTGCCCATACCCTTCAAATTGTTCACTTGACATATTTTTTGTTTCTTTCTTTCTTCTTTTCTTCTTTTTTATTTGTATTGGTTAGGAATCAGAAATCTCCAAGGGCACTTTGTTGAAATCATAATTATTAAACAGTTTTTTTTTTAGCTCACTTTACCATTACACAAGGCTCTGTTTGACCAACCACGCCTCATATTTTCAAAGGTTTCTTTAGAAACCTTCTTTCTAATTTAAACTTAAATTAGAAGCTCACCTCTTGAGATTTACTCATTTTGCATGTGTGGGTATGTGAGGTATACATGTTAATAAACTTCTGTTTGTTTTTCTCTTGTTCATCTGTCTTTTGATACAGGGATTTGTCTCAACTAAGGACTATGAAGGGTAGTGAAAAAATTATTTTTCCTATCCCACAATTGTTTATATTGTTGTAAGAGCTATAAAACTATTAAACAATTAGCAATCACACAATGAAAAAGCCATTGAAGTAAATTATAGTAGCACCCCTTATCCACAAGAGATACCTTCCAGATCCCTTGGAGGATGCCTGAAACCATGGATAGAGCTGAACATTTTATCTGCTATGTTTGCTTCTATACATACACACCTATAATAAAGTTTAATTGATAAATTAAGCACAGTAAGAGATTAACAAGAGTAATAATACAATGGAGCAATTATAACAATATATTGTAAAAAAAACTTGTGTAAATGTGGTCTTCCTCTCTCTTTCTCTTAAAATATGCTAATATTTTAAGAGCTCGGTTCATCACAAGCAACCTGAATCTGTAGAAAGCAAAACGACAGATAAGGGAGAATGACTGTAATCTAGCAGCTTCTCGGAGAACTTCAAGCTATAAGAAACTGAACACGGAGAAGTCAATGATGAGAAGAGAAAGATGAATTGTCTAATAATTTCAAGGGAAAATATGACTGTTTCTATAGGTTTGCATGTTTTCCCTGGTCAAACTTCCTTTGTCCTCCTTATACTGAGAAAAGTGCATGTGTTTGGCAGGGAACCATATTCAAGGCCAGTTCAGCATTGCCTGGCTGTGATGTACTTACACAACCATCTGCCCATCCTCTACCACTCATTTATTTATACAGTATCATACATTTACATGCATCTCTTTTGCATGACAGGTCTCATTTTAATATTATTATAGCATCATTTTTGCCAGTCATCGGTTCAATCTTAGCTGAAGATAACATACTTTTCTTTCTTATTTCACTTTTTCTGTCATGGCGGAGACTTCATTAACACAAAAGCCAGTGTAAGAAATTATTAAACAGATTTTTGTTTTTTAGCTCACTTTGCCGTTACACAAGGCTGTGTCTGACCAACCACGCCTCATATTTTCAAATGCTATAGATGTTACAGTAAGTCATATTCCTCTAGCACTAGGGAAAAGGTAACCTTATTTATTAGCTGCATGTTTTATCTTTAGGGTGATTATTATCTACTTTTATCTTTTTTAAAAGCTATTGTGTGATTTCACGTTCATTTTAAAACAAATACCTTCCTCCCTTTTTACTTGAGGTGGTTGTATTTGGTCATAAAAGGGGCCACTTGGTATCAGAACACCCTCACATACTTGCCTAATAATCCCTTTTAAGTAATCTGGCCCGTTGTTAATGGCTTTTTTTTTAAGCCAGTCATACACTTAGAATCAAAATTAGCATCTAAATGAGGATGTTTTAAAACGCATGCCTAGGGGTTGCCGGTTTCACCTTTTTTATAGTTTGCCACGTTAAATTATGTAAAATAGAAATGGTATTTTAGTATTTAATGAGCTAATGCAGAACCTATTGGGACTGTGTCCCATCCCCCACTTTTCCCTCGCACAGCCCACAAAATGCTTTTTAAGGTATGAGAAATGGCCGTGAATTTTAAAGCATGTGTCAGAATGTGGAGAATTCTTTCCTTTCAATGACTACCCCATTTTAAAAGCAAGGTATTGCTAGGGAAAATGCTAGGCACAGGAAATCTGGATTTATAATCACTTTTTAAAATCTGATGGTGCTATGCCTAATAACATTAATTTATTTAGCATTTAATTTTTCCAGAAAAATTTATTATATAATGTTACAGTCTCAATTTACTAGCAAGGAAAATTTCATAAGTTAAATCAAGAAATGATGACATAAGCAGAAGAAAAATGAAATGTGCACTCAAAAATATCTAAATAATGCCAAAAATACATCATCAGAGAGCTACAAACACCATAAACAAAAGTATAAAGGAGTCAGTGTTATAATTAGAGACTGGTGTGTTTTAGCTGGATATCATGAACACATTCAGGAAATTAAACCTATCATCTGGTAGTTTGGCCCCACAAGAGAAAGAGGAACTTCATTGTTTAAGTCATTTAGAAATAGATAGGGACTGTGGTATAGAAGAAGAAAGAAGGGAATTAGATAACCTGATGAGCTGGTTCTTTCTGTCATCTGAAAGCTTCTGTTTCATAGTGCAGAAAACTGAAGTAGAATTTCTATGGGATAACAAATCTTGTTATTGCTATTATTATTATTGATATAAATAATAAAGCATACCTTTACCTCTTAAGGGTAAAGATCCTAGAAAAAATATATATGTATCAAAACAACTAGAGTTTTGCAAGTGATGAAAGCATAAACCACCAATAGCATCATGCAAAATTTCAGAGCATTGAGATCTAAGGTGTTTGTTTTTTGCTGTTTCTCCTGTGCTTCCTGGGCCATTTTTGTGCCCTATCATCCACTTTCTCATGTCTCTATGAATTTTGCCCCCCTTACAGAATACCCTCCACTTTTCATTTAATGGCTGTTTTTTGCTGAGTAGAAAGCTAAAGTGACACCATCTGCATAGTAAAGTCACATTGTGCATCCTCTTTTTCATAATTTTATGTAATTTTTTTTAGTATTTTCAGTATATACTTAAATCAAACTCATTTGTTTACATGGACAGAAACAGGTAACCGCGTCTAATTAAATATTAAGATTTTCTATTCTACCACCTCTCAGGTGGCTCTGGGCAATATTTCCGTATGTAGTCTATGTCTACACAAACATTCCCATATATATTTAAGTGTGTGTATACTCATTTTACATAGCATTAATTAGTACTCTGTTAGAAGATAATTAAGTTGGCCCCAATATTATAATTACATTATAATACATTTACATAGCATTGTAATTGTCATCTTTTAATTTAAATATATGTTGGGTTAAATATAAAACATTTGCTGAGTTAGAGGTCTACTTTTGATGTCTTTTTCCCAATTGGCTTCCAAAAAGCTTGAATCAATGCCTCAAAGTAAGTAAAACGTTGTTTTACATTCATATCTTCACCAACAGAGAATCAATGTTAATAATCTTTGTAATCTTTGCCAATCTAATCATTGAAAATTATTTATTCTTGTCTTAATTTGTATTTTTCTGTGATATGGCATTACGTCTTCTTTTGTGTTTATTGGCATTTGTACAGCCAATATAGTTACATGGATCATTGAACAGCCTTATGTACACCTTTGGCCCATTTTATTGTGAGTTGTTTTTTTTTTATATCATGTGTGAGAGTTTATTTTACATTATGTGCAGTGCCATTTGTGTGGTAAACATTTTTAGAGAATATTGTTTGCTTTTGATTTTTTTATAGAGTAAAATTTATTAACTCTTTTTGTATTTATAATTTTTATTTTTCATATCATGCTTACAGAGGCTTCTTTCGACATAGTGCTTTAATTTTCATTAGAATAATTTAGTCCTTGTTGCTCCCATAGTATCTTTTCTGTAGGACTAGGAGATAGTACCATAATTATCTGTTTCCGTAACTGGCTTGTGAGTTCCAAGACAGCAGGAACTAGGCCTTATTCATTTTTATATTCTAGTTAACAGAAAAGCCAAAATACCATGGCATATAAATAGTAGCTGGTAAATGAATAAGTAAATGAATGTAAATGAATGAACAAGATTTTAAGTTTACTACCAATCATAATCACCATGAAATGAATCAATACCCTTGTTAGGAAATTAAGCAAATTTATTTACAAAATCACAAATTTTCAATTTTTGAATTCACCATTATAAAAAACAAAACAAAACAAAAACAACAACAACAAAAAAAACCACCTTAGATAAATTAAATTTAACAGAGCTAAACTGAGCAAAGAAGGATTCTTGAATCAGGCAGCTCTCAGAATCAGAGGTAGGTTCAGAGTGACTTCATGGTTGCCACAGGGTCAGAAAACATTTATGAACAAACAAAAAGGAAAGTGACACACAGAAAAGAAAGTGAGGTCAGAAACAACTGGATTGGTTACTGCTTGGTATTGGCCTCATTTAAACACAATTTGAAGAGTTGTCCACCTGTGACTGGCAGACTTGGCTACTTCTTATAACAAGAGGTGACAGTCTTTTTAAACATCCTCTTAAGTTACAGTTCACTATGAATGCAGAAACCTTTAGTCTAAACTTAAAATAAATTGTAATGAGGTTGCTTTCGGCTAAACTTAATTTAACACCATTATTAACCATTTTCTACACTGTAATTTTAAAAATTCCCTATGAAATGTTTTCTATGTCTCTAATTTTATTTTTTTGTTTTTACTGTAATTTTTTATTTTATAAATTGTATAATCTTATACTCTGCTTCTTTTCATTTTAGGAGGTAATAGTATTTTATTAGTCAAAATGCTTTGCTGGCAAATTACAGAACTTGAACTAGCTTTGAAAGAACCGTGAATGCTGTATCTTAATAAATCTAATTCTACACAAAACCTTTAAAAGTAAGGGCACTGCTGTCTTAGGAACAACAAGATCCAAGTATACAAAACCATCAAGACTGTACTTGTAACCACCCAATGGGTTTATCTTGCCTCGTGCTAGACAAGGCCAATTTATCAAGATGGGAGAATTGCAATAGAGAAAAATAGCCAGTAGTAGAGCTGGCTAAATGAGAGACTGGAGTTTTGTTATTACTCAAATTAGCCTCCCCTACAATTCAGGGACTAGGATTTTTCAAGGATAGTTTGGTGAGCTGGGGACTAGGAAAGGGTGAATGCTGATTGGTTGGGGATACAATCATAGGGGTATCAAAATTAGCCCTCATACACTGAGTCAGCTTCTGGGTGGGGACCACAGAGGAGTTGCTGGTCCAGGTGGGCTATTCAGTAGTCAGAAATGCAAAAGCCTGAAAAGATTTCTCAAAAGGCCTATTGTAGGTTCTACAATAGTGGTGTTGATAGAGACACAAAGAAGGAAAATTCTGGGCAGAAGAGGGTGGGTCCTCAGCAGGGGCCCCACCCTCAAGCCTGGAACCACAGCCCAAAGTGAGAACACACATTCTTGTTTTCTTGCTCAAATGTTGCCATTTCCAAAACCACCCATGGCCTACCCCACTCCCCATCCTGTGCCCATGAAAACCGCAGGATCTGCCAGCAAAGAGGAGGAGAAACATTTGGATGTCAGAGACTACAGCTGAACATTGGAGAGCAGCAGCCTAACTTCAGAGAGATGGCTTGATGGTCGAGTTTCACAGAAGAGACCAGCTGTAGCTGGACTCCAGGGGAAGATTACCTCCCTGCTCCATCCCCTTTTCTGCTGCCCTTCCCACTGAGAGCCACTTTCATTGGAAATAAAACACCCCACATTCACTATCCTTCAAATTTTTTCATGCGACCTCATTCCTCCTGGACACTGGACAAGAACTTGGGTGTGGGTGCAAAAAGCTGTCACACTGGCCTTTCACTGAACTGTTAACACTTCAGCCCTCTGTGGATGGCAAAGCTAAAAGAACGTTTACCGTAATGCTCCTGGGGCTTCAGGGATCATGGGCATCCCCCTAGATGCTGCCCTGGAGCCAGTACAGAGTTCATTCCTGCTGGCACCCGAAAGTGCTTGCCCCAGCTCCTGCACCCCCTCACCTGTGTGCTCCCTCCCTCAAGGGGTTGAACAAAGCAGATTCAAGTGAGTGGAGTTTGCCCCTGCCAGCACCCATGCACTCAGTTCCCACTCACAAAGGGATCAGGGAAAATTTCTTGCTTCAATGTTATTTGCAAGAATAATTGGGGAAGTTGCAAATCTCATGACCTCCAGAATAATGGATGGTAATCACTTAACTACACTTACCTTTTAGTGGAATCCATCCTAACCTCCTGGCCTTTCTTTAGTTTTACAAAGGCAGTTTAGTTTTGGGAAAGGGTATTATCCCTTGAAATATAAATTTCTCCCAAAGTTAGCATGGCCCACACCCAGGAATAACCAAATATAGTTTGGAGGTTGAAGGGAAGATGGAGTTGGTTAGATCAGATCTCTTTTACTGTCCTAATTATCTTACTGTTATGATTTTTGCAAAGGTGGTTTCATCTTATCTTACCCTGTTTTACTTCCTCTGCTGTCAATTGATTTTCAGACTGATTTATACACAAAACTAGAAACATGGACAATTAGAGATTTGGAGTTCAATATTCTCAATGCTTAGCAGCCAGAAAGATAAGGAATTTGCCTTCAAGATCTGTGTAAAAATAAATACATATGCAAACAAAAACAAAGCAAAAAACACAAAGGACAATTAATTGGTTAGGCAGACACATCTTAGAACAATCACTGTAGCTAAGTGATTAGATACAGTGATTAGGTGATTATGGGCCCCATGACTACCAAGGAATAGATTCTATTATCAAAAATGGTAAAGAAAAATAAATATCTCAGCAAGAGTCTTGGTTAAAACCTCTGGAACTAAAGTGAGACAGACCTGGGTCTTACAAGGCTTTATGATGTCATCTCCCAGAGCCTCAGTTTTCTCATCTGTAAATAAGTATAAAATAACAAACACTTTAAGCTGATGTTTAAAAAAAGTCAGTGACATAAGTGCTTAGCAGACTATTGTTCAGTAAATCTTAGTTGTCATCATTATCCTCAATTTCAACCTCCTTATCATCACTGTTAATAATCTGAAAGTTTTAGCAATGGAAGAACATTTTTAAAGGAAAAATAACTGAGAAGATAAAAAGAATAATTTTTATCTTCTCAATTATTTTGGTGGATAATTTTGCCCAAAATGGACATTATAAGATACAAATGTTCAAATACTTCAGATACTAGAGACAAATCACAATAGCTATAAGTCATTAGCCCCTTGGCACTATGCCGATGGCTTTATATGCATCATATCATTTAATCTCCAAACAACCCTATAAGACTCTGATTTTATAAAGAAACTGAAGATCAGAAAGATAAATAACTTATTAGGGACACTAAGGATATTAAGTTAAACCAAGCTAAATATGCATAGTTGCGTAACTGCCCAGTGGGTTTACCTTACCCACTGCCTAGACAGATTCGATTTATCAAGACAGGAGAATTGCAATAGAAAAAGAGTAATTCACACAGAGCCAGCTGTGCAGGAGAACAGAGTCATATTATACTCAAATCAGTCTCCCTGGACATTTGGGGAATCAGAGTTTTTAAGGACTACTTGATGGGTTGGGGGAAGCCAGTGAGCCAAGAGTGCTGATAGGTCAGGTAAGAGATGAAATCTTAGAGAGTTGAAGCTGCCTTCTTGCACTGAGTCAGTTCCTGGGTGGTGGACACAAGATCAGATGAGTCAGTTTATCAATCTGGGTGTTGTCAGCTGATTCATCAAGGGTAGGGTCTGCAAAATATCTCAAGCACTGATCCTAGAAACAATTTAGGGAGAATCAGAATCTTGTAGCCTCAATCTGCATGACTCCTAAACCATAATTTCTATTCTTGTGGCTAATGTTAGATTTACAAAGGCAGTCTAGTCCCCAGGCAAGAAGGAGCTTTGTTTTGAGAACGGACTAAACCATAAACTATAAACTAAGTTCCTCCCAAAGCTAGTTCAGGCTACACCCAGGAATGAACAAGGATAGCTTGGTGTCTAGAAGCAAGATGGAGTTGGTTAGGTCAGATATCTTTCACTGTCTCAGCTACAATTTTGCAATGACTGTTTCAGTAGTATAGCTTTGCTAAGTGAGGTCCTTGTATGATCATTGAATATATAAGTTTCAGGAAAACTGTGCACTAAATCTAAATCAGCCTCCAGCAACTGAGTGGATATGAACAAATCAGGCAACTTTCCTGAGATCTCATGTCCACAGTCATCACATTGAAATAATATGAAACTCTACTTGCCAGGAGGTGTGCAGCACTTTGAATACTTGATAGCCTCATATGGCACAGGAAGTGGGAAAAAACACCTCTTTACCCTTGTGTCCCTGTGATAGCAGTGGCACACCACCTGGAACAGCCACTGCCACCATGCAGGCGGCAGCAGGGAGGTATAAGCAGTGGTAGCAGGAGCGGCTGCAGGAACAGCAATGGTAGTGGTGGGTCTCCTGCACCCCACATCCCTGAGCCAGCTGACTGCACCACCCCTACCCTCATGTGTCCAGGTGAGACCCGTTCCCAAGTCTGGAGCCTCTGCTTCTCCAGAACCTTGTCCCATGTCACCACTCTTGCCCACTGCTGCTGCAGGGAGAGCAAGGAGAGGAGGTGGAGCTGATTCCAGGGTGGTACCATGCTCCAAGGAGTTGGCAGGAGGCAGGGACAAGTGGGAAACTCCCGCCCACTGGAGCCCAGTGCCCTATGGGCCACAGCAATGGGGTTGGGCAAAGCCACCCATGGATGGGGGAGCAGTATGGTTTAGCACAGAGGGCTGGGCAGAGAGGGTCCCAGCAAGTTCCTAGAGCCCCCAACCCCAGCTATGAACAGGTGTGGCTGGGGCTGCCTACATGCTCCATGGAGTGAGTGGAAGCCCTGCCCTCCCAGGCACAGGACTCGTGTCTCTGCAGCACTCTGCACACATGGTGACCTTGGAAGACCCTTGCTGCCCTCACAGGCTTGGGGGTGTCTGTGCCTGCTGCTGGCCTCTCCCTGCTCCTGCACCTGTCTGATCTCAGAGTGGGGTTGGGGCTGAGCCCAAACACTGTCACCACCTGACTCAGTGTGCACATGCTTGGGGCAATGCTGACATGCCACCCCCATGTTGCCTCAGCCCCCTCTGGACTTTGAGCCCTGGCGAGCATTGCAGGGAAGCCAACAGGGGACTGAGGGCAGCTAGGTGCTGGCCTGCAGGTGTCCTTTGGTGCGAGGAGTCTGGGTGCCATGGACAGTGGCAGGAGGCAGACAGTTTCCTGGGCAGAAGGGGGCAGGTCACCAGTGAAGCCCTACCTTCAAGCCATAGAGCAGGGGTGGGCTGCCAGTCCTGTTGACTGGAGTGGGAACTTGTGGTGGCTTTTCCAGGCCCATCCATGGTCGCCCATGAACCAACTATCATGCACTTCTTCCCCTCTGAGGCCTGTAAAAGGCCTGGGCTCAGCCAGACTGGGACAGATGACAAGACGACCAGCCGCGGAGAGGAGGTACTCTCTCTGCTAGGAGCTGAACCCTTGACGGGACACCCTGACTAGAGAAAGGAGCTATCCCTTGCAGGTCTCCTCTGAGCTGTTCTATTGCTCAGTAAAGCTCCTCTTTGTCTTGCTCACTCTTTACTTGTCTGAGTATTTCATTTTTCCTTGTCACAGGACAAGAACTTGGGACTCACCAAATGGCGAGGCTAAAAGAGCCTTAAGACAAAAAGAGCTGAAACATGCCCCTTGATCACCATGTTGCAGGCAAAGAGGAGGGAAGATCTGCCACCCGTCAGGGAGCCTAGACCTGGGAGCTCCCCACATCAGGGCTGTTACTCCCTCTTTGGAGCTCTGTGGTTCCTGGCATCTCCAAGCTTCCAGGTGCCACCACGTTCCCCGCTGCCAACCACGGAAGCTGTTTGTAGTGTGCCTAGTCTGGCCACAGCTTCACAGAGAGCCAGTGCCTGTGCCAGCACCTGAAGCTGCCTGCCCCGCTGCAGCAGCAGGCATGTCTGACTGTGTGCAGTGGATGGACCCCATGCTTACTCACACACCCCTCGCTACTCCACACCTGACTCACCCTTGGTAGGTGTGGGATCCAGGCTGGTAGCATGAACCAAGTACAGTCTGCCATGCCAAGCAGGCAGAGCAAGTCCGAGCAAAACTTGGGCAAAGGAGCCACCAGTCACAGAGGTTTCTGCCCAGAAAAATGACACCCCAAGGATCCCATAACATCTGTGTCAAGGATTCACGCCTGATATTAAATCAATACAAATAGGCTGGAATGACACTTATGTGCACAGAAACACACAAGCAATAAGACAGGCTGAAGAAAAAAAAAAGCCATAAAATTGTAGGAATCATGAGTCAGAGGGAACCATGAGGTTCAGAGGAGAAAAGAGTAAAGCCAGAGGCAGAGAGACTCTGGGACAAGCATTCATAGATGTCTATCCTCCTCTCGTCATAACTGTCAAGAAGAAAAAAATAAAAAAACTACTTTAAATGTACTGTCAAAAGTACATTAAATCAACTATGTAAATTTTGATATCTAAGTTCTCTGTGACTTCTGACTGCAAGGTTAAGATGGTTTCCTTGTCATTATTTCCCTATTGGTCCTTACAACCCCCATTAGTTGAAGTAACCTGATCTTATTTCTGTGAACTGAAACCAGAAAGCCCAACATGCAGCCATATGTGTCTCAAAAGAAGATTAAAATTAAATATGAAAATGTTTTTTAAAATATTAGAAACTACACAAAACAGGATATATAGCAACTGTATTTGTCTAAAGAGATGAAAGTTCTATAATGACAAAGAATTAGAATAAACTGAATTAATTTTATTCCATGATTTATATTAATAAAAGGTAAATATGAAATGCATTAGAAAGGCATTTTCGAGGTTCTCATTTTCTTCAGAGTTCTAATGAGAACAACTGTTAGAATATGAGAAAGAAAGAAAGAAAGAAAGAAAGAAAGAAAGAAAGAAAGAAAGAAAGAAAGAAAGAAAGAGAGAAAGAAAGAATTTAACTAGAATAGTTTTCCATTAAATAGCTCAGTTTCTCCATTGCATTCCCTGAGAACTGATTGGAGCTCCTTCACCTGGAATATTTAAAACTGCTCTGGACAAAATCATTAAAAGATGCTAGAGGGAACTAGCCAGTACTATCCCGGGGATGGAAGCGCTGAATGCAAGTTCTTTCATCTTTATTTAGACTCTTCTGTAATATATTTCCTTTCTGAGAAAGAATTTATCTCCATCCAACAACATGCTGGAGAAAATGGCAATACCAAACTATCACAATGCAATAATCTATGTAATTAAATTATTTCATGGATCAATAGGAATGTGCAAATTGTGAAAAACTGTGAAATGTAATAATGTGTCTGACATTATAATTTCAGATGGCTTATTTATTCTTCAAGGACTTTGTACATTGATGCTTATTTGATTTCTTTGAACAACAACAAAAAAATATATGTTTCCTAGTCTGCTCTGGTTCTTCATTCCTCAGACAAATATATGTCTAGAGCATATTCTGTGTAAGGCATTGTGTTAAGTGCTTTAGGGGGTAAGAGGGAAAATATTGTCTCTGCCTTTAAGGAGTCTCCATTTTCATACAGTCAAGGAGGCCACATGGTAGAAATGAGAGGACTCTGGAAACACAGAGATTGGGTTCAAATTCCATCTCTGCCTGCTGCCAGCTGGGTCTCTGGTTCTTTATATGTAAAATCGGGATAAAAATGTCTTTCTGATGGGCTTGTTATGAGAATGGGGAGATAATGTTCATACAGTACCTAGCAAAATATCAGTATTCAGTCAATCAGTGTGACTTTCCTTCCTCCTTAGAGAAGCAGGAAAAACTATAATCAGGGTAATATGCACTGAATATGTAAACCAATTACATAGAGAATAATGCAGGAGCTTTGCTATATATATGTGTATATATATATATATATATATATATATGTTTTAATATAGTGGGTGTCAACTAGGGGGATATGATGTTAAAAACATCTGAGAAGGTTTTTTAACTCTCCTGAGGACTAAACTGTGACTTTTTTGTTTCTCTTGCCCAAACTTCTATCTAAAAGGCCTGGGGAGTCATGCCCTACAAACCGCAAAATTCCATCAGATGGCTCGTTATTGACTCTACATAATGTAACTCCAAAATATATTTTTTCTACATATTTTGAAACAGCTGCCACAGGGTCAACAGATTGAAATGTCCCTGAAGATTGTCTTTTGTGGAAAAAATTTACATCCCTACAGAATCTCCATTAAAGTAGCCAGTATTCTCCCCTCATAAGCTGTTCCCAGATCTAGGAGAGAATAACTGAGAGTCTGATACATTTAAAATCTGAAAAGAGAACATTTATTATCTATTTCTTCTGAGGGCTGTCACCTATGAGGATTCATGTACCAAAAAAAAAAAAACCCTGGACTCCACAACCCACTTTGTAACTCAGGAATCCCTTTCTGCTGACTTCAGGCCTCTAGACAATAGCTTACGTGTCTCAACCAATTGTCAACTAAAGATCCTTAAAACCTATGACTTGTAACCCCCCTCCTTAGAATTGTCCTGCCTTTTGGGGCCAAACTAATGTATACCTTCCATGTATTGATTAATGATTTTACCTGAAATTCCTATCTCTCTGAAATGTATAGAACCAACCTGTAACTTGCCGGCCTTAGGCACATTTTCTCAGGACTTCTTGAGATTGTGTAACATGGGCTATAGCCACTCATATTGGCTCAGAAGAAACCTCTTTAAATACATTTGGATTTTTCATCATCACTCCCGATCATGCCAATTATTTCTCAACCCCCACCCCAACCACCCTCTGCACTCCCCCGCCCAGTGTACACATGATTTTATTTTATTTTTTTCTTCAACTTTTATTTTAAATTCTGGGGTACACATGCAGGATGCCCAGGTTTGTCACATAGGTAAATGTGCACCATGCTGGTTTGCTGCACAGATTAACCGATCACCTAGCTATTAAGCCCAGCATTCATTAGCTATTCTTCCTGATGCTCTCCCTCCCCACACTCCTACAGACCCCAGTGACACGCACAATTTTAAAATGTATCAGAATCATGGAGAGTAGGTGACCCAGACAGGGAAATGCTGAGTAATCAGAAAAAGCTCTTCCAGGTACAGCACAAAACTTCTCCATTCATAATGAAATGGGCACAAAATTTGGATCCAGACAAACCTTGGCAGTTTCAGTTCTGCCACTTACTCAATGTGGCCAAGTTATTCAATCTTTCTTAAATTTTAATTCAGAGCAAATACCATGATTGCAAAGGTTTTCTATTTTCAATAACACGCATTGTGACTGCCTATATTAGGCGCTCAGCAAATATTTCCCAATTGATGAAATAAATTGTGGAATTTACAAAATAGCATCTATGCGACAGTATTATTGTGCGGATTTAAAAAAAATTCTGTAGAATGCCTTCTCGGCATTGCAGGCATCTGATGTTTAATAGCTATTATCAAGGGCTGAGAGCAACTAAGAAAGACATCCCAGAGGAAACAATATGAACAGAGTAGGACTCTGGTAGATGTAGACAGAGCTAAATTAGCAAGTGCTTGGTAGCAGAGTCACAGCATATTTGGGAATGGTGGATAAACTAGTTTGGCTGGTGTTTAAGCTTTGGAAGAGCTGAAAGTGGTAGATGCTGCTGCAAGTTAATTATGGTCAGCTCATGAAAGTCCCTGAAGATGCTATTTAGGAGATTTTATTATGTCCACCATGCAAAGAGAAGCCAATGAAGGTTTCAGAGCAAAAGGAAGAGTGACATGATCAGAACTTCACTTTTGAAGAAATGATTCGGGATTTATGTAAAGGTTGGAAAGAAACCCAGTGAAAGGTTTGAATAATATTTAGTATTATTCAATAACATTATTTAATATTCGACAATACTCTGAAATAGAAAAGCCTCTAGGAGCCTTCTTCTATTTCCACAGAAGAAGCAACAAATCCTGATAATAAGGTGAGGTAAGGAAAGGAGAGCAGAGTGTTCCGGAATTAGTTTAACTGTGAGAATGATTATTCCATTTACAAAAGTAGAAGTGTAAATATGAGAAACTGTTTTAAAAACGACAAATATTTATTTAACAAAAAAGTGTTAAATGTTTTAATTCAGATTTAAACTTGCTGCCTCTGGGGTGTCATGAAAAAATGAAAAAATTCAGAGACTGGAGCAAAAGATACTATTTTTTAATAATTCCTACAGAAATAAAGAGAGATTTCACCTGGAAGGATTAAGGATAGAGTATCAAGAAATATTCATCTTCCAGGGACAAGAGGAGAAGGTAAACTTGTCTATTTTGCTAAAATAAAATTGTTCCAGTACCATTATTAGGAATAGGCCTTAGATTTTATTTAAAAGCCTATTTCTGGCATTGCATTCTACCAGAAGAGATTTAAAAAAAAAAAACAAAAAAAAACTACCACTTCTATTTTCATAAAACTTTTTATTAGTTATCTAAAAATGATCTTTCAGAAAGCCTTTATTCATATAGGAAGGAGTCCCCAAATAGTCCTAGATAAGTTTTCCAGTTTATATAACTCCAAAAATCCTATGTTTATTTTCTTTGTGCTCTTTCTTTTTGCCATTCACATGGGTTATTGTAAAAGGAATGATTCATAGTGATTGAATTTCGGTTTGCAATAGAATTCTAGACATCAGAGATAGAAAGTCACTGGCCTAATCTACTATAAAAACAGATCCTTTAGGATCTAAAATCCTAATCATTAGGATTTTGACTTTGTTGTTGTTAATTTTGGCACTCAGTTAAGAAAAGTTATCTTACATAGAATCATATGGAAATGATGTATATTATTCTAACCATTCAAGTAAGTTTTGATAACAGTGTTATTTTCATTAATTGACTGATTAACAAATATCTGTTAAGCATAGAGTAACATGGTGTGCTAAATTTCTGCCCTCACAGAAGTTTCAGAGTAGCAGGAAGACAAACATACCAAAAAGCACTTACACTGAAGAACACGTGTGCTATGAAAGAAGAAAGGACGCAGGTGTTATAGAGCTCAGAGCAGGGACAGCTACTTAGCCTAAAGGTAGTCTAGAATGTTTCCAGTAGCAAAATGAAATGTCATTTGAGGCCAGAAGAATGACTAGGAGTTGTCCAGGGTAAAGAAGCGAAAGGAAATATAGCAAATCATTTTGCCTCTTTCTCACTCTCTATTCCATCATCTATGAAGTGGAGAATATAAACTTGATAGTCTTTCAAGCCCTTTCTAGTTATAAAGCACAATGTCCTATTTTAATAGGCCCTTGCCTATATGAAACATGCTCTTCCCTCCTTGATTCTTCTTTGCCCAGACTGCCTAAATTAAATTTAGTTCATTTCTACTTGTCCTTGAGGACTTAAGTTGAAGGCATCTTAAAACTACTTCCTGAAGCTCTCCTTAAGCTCTTCCATTATTGCATGGAGAACTGGTCTCTCCTCCCCTAGTGTCTTCTCTATTGCTTTGAAGTTGTTTTTGTCTGACTCCTTCACTAGATGGTAAGCTCACTGAGGGCAACGACTGAGTCATATGTACCTTGACACCCTTAGCACCTCTCAATGTCTAGCACATAGCAGATGTTCATTGAATCTTGTGTAAATATAAACATAAATTCAAATAAAAATAAGTAAGTTCAATGCATGCTTTGAAGAAAACTCAAAAAAGCTTTTGCTAGGTAAACGTGTACTCTTATAATCTTCTCTATAATTCGCTACACAGAAAGAACTCAGTAGAAGGTGATAATGATGAACGATGCTATTTTTTTGACAATTGAGAAATTTTGTCAAGAAGGTTTACCAAAATTATGGCAAAGTGTAGAGTTAAATAAGAATCTATTGAAACGTTAATGATCCAAATATTTATCAGACCCCACAGTGGTCACTGTTTTAGGATTACAGTGCTTCAAAGTTTAATTTTCTGTTTGGGAGAAATTACTTTTTTTTATCTCCATGCTTCACCTTCATTTTTATCATGAAACCACCTTATTATTCACAGTGGTTTTAAAATAGATCATGCTGATATAAGAAAAATCAATCTGTAATTAAAAGAATAAACAAAACTTATTTACAGACCAACTAAAAACAAACATTAAATTGTGATGTTAAATTATACATTTTGATAGTGAAATTAATATGTCATTGTTTATGTGATTGATGAATAATTAAAACTTTAGTGATCTAATTTACTTTTTCATGATTAAAAATGATATAATACAAGGGTTGTGAGTTTTATAAACTGAATTAGCAGGCAATTTTTTATTAAGTGTTGATTTAGTACTGTTTTTTTCCAGCCCCATGATATGCTTAGTATAATTTCTGAAATTCCATTATCAACAATAGGCAGATTTTAATATTTACAGCAGTCCTTCAAACACCTGGTCAGATTAGCGTTCCCATAAAAGCTAAGTAAAAATACGGTTGTAAGGAAAAATCACAACCTTCTAGTTTTAGTTCATTTAGAGGCCCTTGAGTGTTCAATGACGTGAAAAGTGACATATATCTGCGAATTAAGAAACTTTAATTACACCAAGAGTGCACTTCATTATATAATACATAATTCAAGAGATGATTCCTTATGTTAAAAATTCAATCCAACTTTGGCATTCAAATTTATCCCCCAGTTTCAGTCATATTCAAAATATTATAGCTTAGGAGGCTGCAGCAGAGTAAGATGGCAGTCTAAAGGTGCCTAACACTCATTCCTCTGAAAAAAGGTACCAAAATTATGAATAAATAACCACATTTTGACAAAGGTGACTAAAGAAGAGGGCTGGAATTTGGCAAGAGAATGGTAAAATCCCTGTGGAGCACAGAAACTTAGGATGGCCACAAAGAGGAGGAAAGAAAACACCTTGTCTCCACCTCCCCATCCCTCAAGTGAAGATCAGCTCAGAAACAGAAGAGACTTCTTCTTGCAGGGAAAAGGTAATCAGGAAGCCCCCATCACTACCATGGACACCTGAAGTCTTCACTACTGGAAAATCCTGCAGTTCTCTCAGGCTCTGAGCCCAGCTTAAAGAGCTGCCTCGAATTCACAAGTCTGTACTACTCCAGAGAAGAAGACCGCATTTGTACCATGCCCCCCATGGCCTAAGCTGTTACTGCAGTGTGTCATTGTGAAACCAGAGCCACTGCTGGAGTGCATCAGGTTTCAGGAGCCAGTAGCCACAGCATCCTTTGATCCCTGAATGGACATAATATTCCTCAGCTGAGCTGTTGTAGCTCTCTACCTTCTGCAGAAATGTTGCCTAGGAAACAATCCATATCCCTTATCTTCCCCTAGCTACTCAGAGCCTAGGTCCAGAGAAGCAGCCATGCCCCCTCAGTGCCTAAACCAACCAACTGTCCTGCCCCTATGGAACTAAAGATTTGGCCTAGGGGAACAGCCACAATCACAGCATCAGAGCCCACATGGCATCCTGCTCCCTGGGTACCACGCACACTGGCCCAACAGAGAAGTTGCACCCAACTTGGCAGAGCAGCTGTGTCCCTTAGTGCCTGAAACAACTTGGTGACCTGTCCATCAGGAATAAGAGCCTCAGCCCACGGGAACAGACACAACCCTGCACCCAAGTCCAGTCCATATGGCACTCTGCCCTGCAGAGACCCTGAATCTGATCCAGCAGAGCAGACAAACCCCTATGCACCTGAGCTGACATGGTGCCCTGCCCTCTACGGAAATAAGAGTTTTCACTGATCTGCATCACCCTATCCTTTGGGCCAAACAGCAGTAGTGCTCAACCTCCCTGGATCTCGAACAGTCCTCTGGTGTCTGATCTGCTGATGCACCCTGCCTCCCTAGGGAATGGAACCATCTTTACAATGCTTCCACACCCTGAAGCCCAAGTCACAACTTTGCCCATCATTATTGAATCCTTGATGCCAGTGCCCCCAACATCACAAAGCCTGGGCCACTGCTATGTCCCACCATTCCAAAGTCAAGAGTCATCACCATGCAGTTCTTGTCTCCTGGGTGCCTGAGTTTCCATTGTACCCTGTTGCCTTTGGGACACAAATTGCAGCTATGACTGCTCCTGGAGGCCTGAGTCTTTGAAAGAAATCTTCTTCCTTGGAGTTATGTCAGCACTGCACCCAGAAGCACAGGATCAGAGTCATAGGTACATCCCTGCCTCCTGAGTCCAAGCTGAACAGAGACTATACTACTGCACTCATTCAGAATCAGAACCAACACAACTTGCCCAATTTAATCCCTATGACCTATGTATAGGTGAAAATATTTCCCTACAAAACCTGCACTATAAAATTGAAAGGGATAACAGTTCCACCAGATGTACAGACACGAAAACAAAAACACAAGAAACATGAAAAAGCTAGGGTACATTATACCACAAAAATAACCCATAATAAATCTGTAGTAACTGATCCTCCTAAAATAAAAAATTTATGAATTATCTGAAAATTAATTCAGAATAATGATCTTAAGGAAGCTCAGTGAGATACAAGAGAATACAGATAGATAATTCAATGAAATCAGGAAAAATCCATGATCTGAATGATAAATTGAACAAAGAGATATATCATAAAATAAGAACCAAATAGAAATCTTGGGGTTGAAGAATTCAATGAATATCATTTTTTAAAAATGCAATTGAGAAATTCAACAGCAGACTAGATGAAGCAGAAGAAATAATCTCTGCATTTGAAGAAAGGTTTTTTAAAATAACACATTCACAGGGGAAAAAATAACAAAAGAATATATAAGAGTGAACAAAACCTATACAACTTAAGGAGCATCATTAAGTAAATAAGTTTTGCATTATGGGAATTCAGATGAAGATGACTGGAGAATGTCACAGAAAGCTTATTTAACAAAGTAGGCCAGGCACAGTGGCTCAGGCTTGTAATCTCAGCACTTTTGGAGCCAAAGCATGCAGATCACTTGAGGTCAGGAGTTCCAGACCAGCCTGGCCAACATGATGTAACCCTATCTCTACTAAAGATACAAAAATTATCCAGGTATAGTGGTGCATGCCTATAATCCCAGCCACTCAGGAGGCTGAAGCAGGAGGATTGCTTGAACCTGGATGGCAGAGGTTGCAGTGAGCCACGATCACGCCACTGCACTCCATTCTGGGCTACAGAGGAAGATCCTGTCTCGAATTTTTTTTTTTTTTTTTTAAAGCTGTTTAACAAAGCAATTGCTAAAAACTTTCCAACTCTTAGGAGAGTTATGGATATTCAGATCCATAAAGATCAAAGGTACCCAAACAGGTTCAATCCAGAAAGATACTGACCTAGACATATTGTAATTAAAATGTCAAAAGTGAAAGACACAGAGAATTTTAAAAGCAATAAGAAAAACATGTCAATTGACAAATAAATAAATCACTATTATAGTATCAGGAGATTTCTCAGCAGATATCTTGCAGGACAGGAGAGAATAGGATAATATACTCAAAGTGCCAAAACCTGCCATTCAAGAATATGATAACCAACAAAGCTGTGCTTCAGAAATGAAGGAGAAATCAAGACTTTCCCAGACAAGTAAAAGCTGAAGAAATTCACCATTGGGCTTGCCTTACAAGAAATGCTTAAGAAAATTCTTCAACCATAAGTAAATGGAAAATGATAACTATCATGAAGAAATGTGAAGGTATAAATTCAGTAGTAAAGGTAAATCATAGTCAATTTCAGAATACTTTATATGGTGGTATATACATCTTTCAAATCTCTGCTCTGAAGGTTAAAAATTCAAATGGTCAAAAATAACTAAAACAACAATAAGTTGTTAGGGAATACATAATGCAAAAATGTCTAAATTGACAGAGCAAAATATAAATTGTGGGGGAGAGTTAAAGGCTAGAGTATTCATAAGAGACTGCAGTTGTCTGCTTGAAATAGTCTATTATAAGATTTTTTATGTAAGTCACATGGTAACCACAAAGCAAAAATCTACAGCAGATACACAAGCAAGCAAGAGAAAGGGGCCGGGCACAGTGGCTCACGCCTGTAATCTCAGCACTTTGGGAAGCCAAGGCAAGTGGATCACGAGGTCAGGAGATTGAGACTATCCTGGCTAACACAGTGAAACCCCATCTCTACTAAAAATATAAAAATCCAGGCAGATGTGGTGACATGTGCTTGCAATCCCAGCTACTCAGGAGACTGAGGCAGGAGAATAACTTGAACATGGGCAGTGGAGGTTGCAGTGAGCCAAGATGGTGCCACTGCACTCCAGCCTGGGCAACAGAGTGAGACTCCATCTCAAAAAAAAAAAAAAAAAAAGGTGAATGAAAGAGAAAGAAATCAAAGCTTAGCACTATGGAAAATTACCAAGCCACAGAGGTAGGCAAGAAGAAAGGAAGAAAGGAATAAAGATTTACAAAACAACCAGAAAACAATTAACAAAATGGCAGGAGTAAATAATTTTTTACCAGTAATAACATTGAATGTAAATGGATTAAACTCTCTGATAAAAAAAAATAGTGTCTGAATGAATTAAAAACAAGATCCAACTATATGCTGTTTACAAGAGTCCCATTTTAGCTTTATGTACACACATATGCTAAAAGTAAATGAAAGAAAAAGATATTCCATGCAAACAGTAACCAAATAAGAGCTGGAGTGACTATATTTATATCACATAAAATAGATTTCAAGTCAAAATCTGTTTAGAAAAACAAAGAAAGTCATTACTTAATTACAAAGGGGTCAAATCAGAAAAAGGACATAACAATTATAAATATATATGTACCTCATAAATGGAACACCTAAATATATAAAGCAAATATTAATGGACAGGAAGGAAAAAATAGACAGCTGTACAATAATAGTAGAGGATTTTAATTCCTCACTTTTAACAATGGAGAGATCAACTAGACATGATATTAGTAAGAAAATCCTGGAATTAAACTGCACTTTTGTTCAAATAGACTTAACATGTAGGACATTCACTTCAATAGCAGCAGAGTATACATAATTCTCTAATGCACATGGAACATTCTCCAGGAGAGACCATGTGTTAGACCACAAAACAAGTCTTAACAAATTCAATAATAATAAAATTATATCTAGTATTGTTTCCAACCATAATGGTATGAAAGTAGAAATCAATAAATAGAAGAATTTTGGAAAATTCACATATATTTTGAAATTAAACAAAATGCTCCTGGAACAACCAATGGGTCACAGAGGAAATCAAAAGCGTAGTTATAAAAATTTTTAGACAAATGACAATGGAAATACAGCAGATCAAAACCTGTGACCTACAGCAAAAGCACTACTAAGATGTAAGTTGATAGTAATAAATGCCTACGTTACAAAAGAAGAATGATCCCCAAAAATAGCCTAATATTATGCCTCAAGGAGTTAGAAAATAAGAACAAACTAAACCCAAAGTTAGCAGCCAGAGGGAAATAATAAATATCGGAATAGAAATAAATCACATCGAGAATAGAAAAGTCATAGAAAATATCAATAATATCAATAGTTGGTTCTTTGAAAAAATAAAATCAGCAAACACTGAGAATAAAAAAAAAAGAGAGAAAAGACACAAAATAAAATGGAGACATTGAAACAGACACCTCAAAAGTAGTAAACGTAGTCCTTTGTGCCAGTAAATTGGGTAATCTCAAGAAAAATCTCAAAAGATGGCTGACTAAATGCAGCCAGGTGGAGCAGCAGCAATCGAGGGTCTGGAACGACTGGCACACTTCTAACTGATCTTCACGAGGAAGGCCCTGAGAGCAGACAGAGGGAAGACACAGAAGCTAGGCTGAAGGGGGAGAAAGCTGGGAAACCTGCATGGGGCTCCCATGCATTGGGGTTCATTCCTGGTGCCTAGTGACTGTGAAGGAATGGGTGCGTTGCACTGGCAAGGAACAACTTACTCTTGATATGGTCCTCTGGGATTCTAGTAGGAGGAGACCCCTCAACCACCACAGACACTTGAGTTGGCAGGGAACGCTACTTAGAAAAGTGGCTGGGGCAACAATCCAGTTGAAGTGAAGCCCAGAGGGTTTGCTGCAGGAGCGTCTGTAGTGGAGCAGAGCCAGGGATGGCCAAGCCCCCAGGTTCAACTTGCTTCCAGAAAACTTTAGCCCGAGAGGAACAGTTAGAGTTGAATTCTGCAGTGCAGTCTTGCCTATCAGATGGAACTGGTGTGATCTGAGCTCTGCTTGGTCTCCTGGCCTCTCCTGGGGCCCCAGCCTGGCCACATCTGCATGCAGTGCAGTCTTGGGTTCTCTAGGGGCCTGCATGATACCTCCTACGCTGGTAGACTGTGCTTGACCAGGGCAGAGCTCCAACAGAGTGGGCTCCAGGGACATGTACAGGCCCACCCGCTTCCTCCTCCCACTGTGGCTTCCTCCAGGCCCACAGCCACCACCCGCATCTCTTGGCTGGCATGTGTGTATACAGGTGGATTTTGCCTTCCCTGCCCCAGCTAGCATGTGTATGTGTGTGCACCCTGCCCTGCTCTACTGCTGGTGTGAGTGCAATCCACACTCTTACTGTAAAGCCATCGCAGTGAGAGCCTTGGCAGGCACAGAGCCTCTCAGTGCCACCCACATCAGTGTCCAGCCCCTGAGCCAACATTGTTGTTGAAGTAAAACTAGGTATAGAAAACAGTAGACCCTCCACCAGCCTGAGTGGCCAGCTATAACCATGTGATACGCACAGAGGGTGCACGCTGTCCTGTACCTCCCAGTGCTCACCCATGTACTAACACCACTACCAGTGCAACTGCACTCCCAGTCACCAGTGGGCCCCACTTCCCAGCTGGGCTTCCTCCACTGCTGCTGTGAATGCCTACACAGAGGCCAGAACCCTGGCACCTGCTAGCACCCTGCCGCTGCCAACAAGCATTCACCCCACTGCACCCACGGCACTGCCACTGGCACTGCTGCTGGTAAGTGCAAACAAGGATGAATCCCACTGCCACCACCCTACAAAACACTTTGGCTGGCACAATCCATCAGAGGGTTGTGATCAACAGTCCAGGAACACCTTGGCCTCCCCAACACAGCAGGTTGCTAGCCTCAAGGAACCAGAGAACAAAGGGCCAAATACCACTCCCCCAGATAGAGAGTGCAGTCAAGGTGTTAGAAACTGAGCCTTGACCCCCTAAAAATCTTCCAAAAATGAAGCCAGTAGACTGAACCTACCTTATACCACAATCAAACCCTCAGGGTCATCAAATAGGATTAAAACAAAAGTCTAAAGCACAGCAACTTCAAAGATTGAAGGAACAATCATCCCACAAAGATGACAAAGAAACAGAGCAAGAATTCTGACAACTCAAAAACCAGAGTGCCTTCTTTCCTCCAAATGATTGCAGTAGCTCTCCAGCAAGGTTTCTGAACTAGGCTGAGATGCCTGAAATAACAGAAGTAAAATTCAGAATATGAATAGGAATGCAGATCATCAAGATGCAGGAATATGCTGAAACACAATCCAAGGAATCTAAGAATCAAAATAAAACAATACAGGAACTGACAGACAAAATAGCCAATATAGAGAGGAATATAACCGACCTGAAAAAAACACACTACAAGAATTTCATAGTGCAATCACAAGTGTTAATAGCAGAATAGACCAAGCTGAGGAAAGAATGTTAGAGCTTGAAGACTGGCTTTCTGAAATAAGACAGTCAGATAAGAATAAAGAAAAAGAAATGAAAAGGAACAAGCAGACCCTCTGAAACATATAAGATTATATAAGGAGACCGAATCTATGACTCATTGGTGTCCCCAAAAGATATGGGGAGAATGGAAGCAACTTGCAAAACATATTTCTTTTGTCTTTTTTTCTTTTTTGGAAACAGAGCCTTGTTCTGCCACCCAGGCTGGAGTACAGTGGCGCTATCTCAGCGCACTGCTACCCCCGCCTCCTGGGTTCAAGCGATTGTCCTGCCTCAGTGTCCCAAGTAGCTGGGATTGCAGGCATGTGTCACCACATCCAGATAATTTTTATATTTTTAGTAGAGACAGGGTTTCGCTGTGTTGACCATAAACTCCTGATCTCAGGTGATCCGCCCACCTTAGCCTCCCAAAGTGCTAGGATTACAGGTGTGACCCACCACACTCAGTCTGCAAAAAATATTTCAGGATATTATCCATGAGTACTTCCCCAATCTAGCTGGAAAAGCCAACATTCAAATTCAGAAAATGTACAGAACTCCAGTAAGATACTTCACCAAAAGGTAATTCCCAGGACACATAATCATTAGATTCTCTAAAGTTGAAATGAAAGAAAATGTGTTAAAGGCAGCTAGAGAGAAAGGTCGGGACACCTACAAAGGTAAGCCCATCAGACTAACAGTGGACATGTCTACAGAAACTCTAAAAGATTGTGGCCCAATATTCAACACTCTTAAAGAAAAGAAATTTCAACTAATAATTTCATATCCAGTCAAACTAAGCTTCATAAGTGAAGGATAAATTAGATTCTTTTCATACAAGCAAATAAATACTCAGGGGATTTGTTACCAACAGACCTGCCTTATAAGAGCTCCTAAAGAAAGCACTAGATTTGGGAAGAAAAGACCATTACTAGCCATGACAAAAACGAACCTAAGTACACAACCACAAAGCATCCACACAAACAATTCTGCAGAGAGATGACAAAGGGAATGTTACAACTGACACCACAGATATATAAATAAATATCAGAATATTATTAATTATTTTATGCACACAAACTGGAAAAACTAGAAATTCCTGGACACATACAACCTCCAAAGACTGAACCAGGAAGAAACGGAATCCCTAAACAAACCAATAACAAGCTCCCAGATCGAATCAGTAATAAATAGACTACCAACCAACAAAAGCCCAGGACTACACAGACTCAAAACTGAAATTCTAGCAGATGTACAAAAAGATCTGGTACCATTTCCGCTGAAACTATCCCAAAGACATGAGGATAAGGGACTCCTCCCTAATGAATTCTATGAGGTTAGCATCATCTTGATACCAAAACCTGGCAGAGACACAATAAAAAAAGAAAACTCAGGCCAATATCCTCAATGAACATCAATGCAAAAATCTTCAACAAAATACTGGAAAACGGAATCCAGCAGCAAATCAAAAAGCTTATCAACCACAATCAAATAGCCGTTATCTCTGGGATGCAAGGTTGGTTCAACATATGTAAATCAATAAATATGACTCATCACAGAAACAGAACTAGAGACAAAAATCACATGATTTTCAATAACTACAGAAAAGGCTTTCTATAAAATCAACACAGCTTCATGTAAAAAAAATCTCCCAATAAGCCAGGTATTGAAGGAACATATCCAAAATAATGAGTCATCTATGGCAAACCCACAGCCAACATCATACTGAATGGGCAAAAGCTGGAAGCATTCTCTTCAAAAATCAGCACAAGACAAGGATGCCTCTCTCACCACTCCTATTCAATATAGTACTGGAAGTCCTTGCCACAACAATCAGGCAAGAGAAAGAAATAAAGGCATCCAAATAGGAAGAGAGGAAGTCAAACTACCCCCATTTCCAGATGATATAATTATGTATCTAGAAAACCCCATAGACTTGGCCCAAAAGTTTCTCAAGTTGATAAATAACTTCAGTGAAGTATCAGGATACAAATGCGATGTGCAAAAGTCACCAGTATTTCTATAAAGCAACAATAGTCAAGCTGAGAGCCAAATTAGGAACCCAATTCCATTCACAATTGCCACAAAAAAAATAAAATACCTAGGAATACAGCTAACCAGTGAGGCGAAAGATCTCTACAATGAGAACTACAAAACACTCTTCAAAGAAATCAGAGGTGACACAACCAAATGGAAAAACACTCTATGTTCATGGATAGGAAGAATGAACACAGTCAAAATGTACATACTGCCCAAAGAAGTTTATAGATTCAATACTTATTCCCATCAAACTACAAATGAAATTCTTCACAGAACTAGAAAAAACTTCTAAAATTCACATAAAACCAGAAAACAAAAAGCCTGAATAGCCAAGGCAATCCTAAACAAAAAGAATAAATCTGGAGGCATCATACTACCTGACTTCAAACTATGCCACAGGGCTACAGTAACCAAAACAGCATAGTACTGGTACAAAACGGTTACCCAGACCAATGGAACAAACTAGAGAGTCCAGCAATAAGGCTGTACACCTACAACTGTCTGATCTTTGACAACACTGACAAAAACAAGCAATGGGGAAAAGATTTCCTGCTCAATAAATGTTGCTGGGATAACTGGTTAGCCATATGCAGAAGATTGAAACTGGACCTTTTCCTTACACCATATACAAAAATCAACTCAAGATGGATTTAAGACTTAACTATAAAATCCAAAACTATGAAAACTCTGGAAGACAACCTAGGCAGTATCATTCTAGACATAAGAACAGGCAAAAATTTCATGACAAAGACGCCAAAAGCAATTGCAACAAAAGCAAAAGTTGACAAATGGGGTCTAATTAAACTAAAGAGCTTCTGCACAGAAAAAGAAAGTATAAAAAGAATAAACATACAGTCTACAGAATGGGAAAAAGTTTTTACAAACTATGCATCTGACAAGGATCTTACACAAATCTACAAGAAAAATAATCCCATTAAAAAGTGGGCAAATGACAGGAATAGATACTTTTCAAAAGAGAACATACATGTGGCCAACATGCATATAACAAAAAAGCTCAACATCACTGATTATTAAAAAAATGCAAATTAAAACCACAATGAGATACCTTCTCTCACTAGTCAGAATGGATATTACTAAAAAGTCAGAAAATAACAGTTGCTGGTGAAATTGCAGAGTAAAGCGAATGCGTATACAATGTTGGTGGCAGTGTAAACTAGTTCAATCATTGTGGAAAGCAGTGTGGCAATTCTTCAAAGGCCTAAAAACAGAACTACCAATACTGGGTATATACCCAAAAGAATATAAACCATTCTGTCATAAAGGCACACGTGTATATTGATTGCAGCGTTATTCACAAATGCAAAGATATGGAATCAACCTAAATGCCCACCAATGGTAGACTGGATAAAGAAAATGTGGTACAAATACACTATGGAATACTATGTGGCCATAAAAAGGAATGAGATCATGTCATTTGTAGGAACATGGATGGAGCTGGAGGCCATTATCTTTAGCGAATTAATGCAGGAACAGAAAGCCAAATACCACATGTTCTCACTTGTAAGTGGGAGCTAAACGATGAGAACACATGGACACAGAGAAGAGAACAACAGACACTGGGGACTGCCTGATTGTGAGAGATAGGAGGAAGGAGAGGATCAGAAAAAATAACTAATGGATACTAGGATTAATACCTGGGTGACAAAATTGTCTATACAAGAAACCCCCCTGACACAAGTTTACCTATATAACAAACCTGCATATGTACTCTGGAACTTAAAATAAAAGTTAAAAAATAATAAAAGTAAAAGAAAACCAAAAACCTCAAGGGGTAAAAATCGAGTATTCTATAATTCCAGAGTGACTACAACAACACAATGGGTGAAAAAATATTTTTTAATATTTATAGAGATGATATTAGTCATCTGGAAATGCTATGCAAAACCACAATGAGATACTACTTCACACACACTAAGATGGCTATATTTTTTTAAAATGAGAAAATAATAAGTGTTAAGATCTGGAGAAACTAGAATTGTCACATACTGATAGTAAGAAAGTAAAATTGTACAGCCATTTTGGAAAACAGTTTGAAGTGTCTCAAAAAGTTAAACATTAGTTACCATTTGATCTGGCAATTCCACTCCTAGGTATATACCCAAGAGAAATGAAAACATATGTTCACCCAAAAACTTGCATACAAATATGTATGGCAATATAATACATAAAAGGGGTAAATAACCCAAATGTCCATCAGCTCATAAATGGTTTAACAAAATGTGATAGTCCATACCATTGAATATTATTCAGCCATAAAAAGGAATTCAGTACTCATACATGCTACAACATGGATGAACCTGAAAACAATATGTTATTAATGTTTTATTAACATTATTAACATTATACTAATAAATGAAAGAAGCCAATCACAAAAGACCTAATATTATATGATTCCTTTTATATCAAATGTCCAATATAGACAAATCTACAGAGACAAAAAGTGGATTAGTGGTTGCTGAGGGTTGGAGGAGATGGGGAAATTGGCGGGTGATACCTAAGTGGTATAATTTCTTTTTTGAGATATTGAAAATGTTCTAAAATTGATTGTGGTGATAGTTGCACAAGTCTGTGAATATACTAAAAATTATTGAATTGTGCATTTTAAATGTGTGAATTGTTTGGTATTTGAATTATGTACCAGTAAAGTTACTACCCCACAAAAGAGAAAAATTTATAGGATAAATTTTCTATGATTAATTTCTAGAAAAATATAATCTATCAAGGTTGAATCAGGAAGAACAGAAAGCTCAAACAGACCAAAAACTTTCCAACAGAGAAAAGCCAGGGACCAGATGGCTTGACAGATTAATCCTATCAAACATTCAAAAAGGAATTATTACCAATGCTTCTTAAACTCTTCAGAAAATACAGCTAGAGAGAATACTTTCAAACAAGTTTTACAAAGCAAGCCTGGTCTTGATACCTAAGCCAGACAATGACACCACAAGGAAAGAAAGCTCTGGGCCAATATCTCTAATGAACATTGATGCAAAAAATTATCAATAAAATATTTGCAAACAAAAAATTACACATCATGACCAACTAGGATTTATTTCTGGCATGCAAGACAATCAATGTGATATAATACATTAATAGAATGAAAGATTTAAAACCACACAATCATCTCAATCAATGCAGAAAGAACATTTAACAAAGTTCAGCATTTTTTCTGGATAAAAACTCAACAGTTTAGGTATAGAAGAAAAGTTATTTGACATAATAAAGTTTATTTATGAAAAACCCATAGCTAACATCATAATCAATTAGTAACAACCGAAAGCTTTTCAATTAAGATCAGGTATAAGGCAGGGATATCGACTCTTACCACTTCT
>NW_012123154.1:4561823-4584305 GCF_000951035.1 Colobus angolensis palliatus | reverse complement strand
AAAAAAAAAAAAAAAAAAAAAAAGAGAGAGAGAGGGAAGGGGAGGGAAGGGGAGGGAAGGGAAGGGAAGGGAAGGATCCAAAATGGAAAGACATAAGATTACATCTATTTGCAGATGACATAATCCTATATAGAGAAAACCCAATGATTTTTCAAAGAAAAATAAAACCTATGAGAATTAATAAATGAATTTAATAAAGTTTCAGAATATAGAATCAACATACAAAATCAGTATTATTTTGATATACACATTACAGTCTACCTAAAAAAGAAATTAAGAAAATAATTTATTTACAATAGCATCAAAAAAATAAAATATTAGGAGTAAATTTAACCAAGAAGGTGAGACTTACATATTGAAAATAATAAAAAATTGATGAGAAAATTGAAGACAATAAATGGAAAGCTATCCCATGTTCATGGATCAAAAAAATTAATATTATTAAAATGTTTATATTGGCCGAAGTAATACACAATCCCTCTCGGATGACAGGGATTATGTCACATAAAATTTAATCCCTATTAGATGCAATCCCTATCTAATTTGCAAAGGCATTCTTCACAGAACTAGAAAAAAAAAAATCCTAAAATTTGCAAGGAACATTAAAAAAAAATGGATAGACAAAGCAACACTGAAAGAAAAATTAAAGGCATCACATTTCCTGGTTTAAAATTACGTTACTAGGCTATATGAATTAAAACAGTATGGTACTTGCACAAAAAAAGAAACACAGGCCAATAGAATAAAATAATGAGCCCAGAAATAAAGTCAACTATATTCAACAAGATTACCAAGGGGACACAGTGGGGAAAGGATAGCCTCTTCCATAAATGGTACTGGGAAAACTGGATTTTTACATGCAAAAGAATAAAATTGAACTTTTATCTACACCATACACAAAAATCAACTCCAAATGGATAAAAGACCAAAATATAAATCCTGAAATCACAAAATTCCTAGAAAAGAACAAGGGAAAAGTTCCTGGACACTGATCTTGTAATGAATTTTTGTATATCACACTAAAAGCTCAGTCCATGAAAACAGATATAAATAGATCTAATTACATCAAACTAAAAAGTTTCTGCACAGCAAATGAAACATTCAACAAAATGAAAAGGCAATATTTAATTGGGAAAATATTTGCAAATTTTATGTTTGATAAGAGATTAATACCCAAAATTTATAAAGAATTCTTTACAACTCTATAGCAGAAAAACAAATAACCCAATTTAAAAATTGGCAAAGGTTCTGAACAGATATTTCTTCAAAGAAGACAGAAAAATGTTCAACAGATATATGCAAAGGTGTTCAATGTCACTAATCATGAGGGAAATGCAAAGCAAAACCACTATCTCACCTCACACCCATTAGGATTGTTACTACCAAAAAGATAAGAGATAACAAATGTTGGTAAGGGTATAGAGAAAAGGGAACCCTTGTACACTGTTGGTAGGAATGTAGATTGGTAGAGCCATTATAGAAAACAGTATGCAGGTTCCTAAATAAATTAAAAATAGAACTACCATATGACCCAGCAATCTCTCTTCTGGGTATGGAAATTAAATCATTACCTCACAAATATATCTGAAGTACCATGTTAATTGCAGTATTGTTCACAATAGCCAAGACATGAAAACAATCTAAGAACCTGTTGGACAAATTGATTTAAACATGTGTTTTATATATACACAATGAAATATTATTCAGCCTTAAAGAAGAAGATTCTGCTATTTGCCACAACATGGATGGACCTGGAGGACATTATACTAAAGTGAAATAAGCCAGACCCAAAAAGAAAACTATTGCATGATTCCACTTACATGTGGAACCTAAGAAAAGGAGAAAGATATAAAGAAAGGAGGGTCAAATACACAGAGACAGAGAATAAAACAGTGGTTAAGTGGTTAGGAGGGTCAGGGTGAGAGGCAAGAAATGGGGAGATGTAGGCCAGCAAACACAAAGTAGCAGGTATGTGTGATGAACAAGTCCAGATATCTAATGAATAACATGAGGACTATAGTTAATAAAATTGTATTAATAGTTTTTGTTAAACAAATAGATTTTAGCTGCTTTCATCACAAAATCATAACTGAAAAAGATATGTTAATTTGCTTCACTATAGGAACCAATTTACTATCTATATGTAAGCCATAACATCATGTTGTGAACCTCAAATATACTTATTAAGATTTATTTTTAAAATATATAATAAAACTCAGACAAAATATTTGGAGTCTTTATAGTTGTCAGAGTCAAAGCACCATAGGGAAGCCCCCTGCATTGGGTTTTGCTAAAATGGTTTAAGATCACCCGACACAATTGCAAGGTTGTCTTTTACTTTGGCCCCACAGTGAATCCACAGCATACTGTCCTCTAGCCTTCCAGAAGAGCACCTCAGAGTGATACTGATATCTAAACCAGACCTTTCTCTCTATTAGACTGCTTTCTGCTCATTTTTCATATAAATATCTCATCAGGAAGTACCTCATTCACCATTTTAGGAGCAAAGAAAGAGGTATTTTAAGTGAAAATGGTGGTTAAGTGGCAAATTGTGTTAATGATTCTGGCATCAGTGTCTACTGTTCACTGCTGAAGCACACTCACATAATTGTACCCAGACCAAAAGATGCCGCCAGGTCCAAAAACCAAAAATGTGAAATGACTGATCATTGAGAGAGAACCAGGAACTTCATTTCCTGGGGTTCAGCTTCCTCACTACAGGTTTGGGCAAATCATTTAGCTTTGAGCACACCTGCTCAATGCACATGCTTTCCCTCATTCACTCTTTTGTTTTCATTCATTCATTCACAGCTGCTTTTTTGAGTGTCAGTGAAATTAATCTCCAAGAAAGGAGTTTACTATACAAAATATTCCCTTTTTCACTCCCCAGCATCTCCTGCCTCTAAAGGTTCTGAAAGGCTGTCTTATTGCTGCTAAATGTACGATTTAGCCAACTGCTCTCCAGAATTTGTTTTTCTTCGTATTTAGTAAAAGGTCATCTAGTTATTCTCAGTTCAGATGGAGACATAATTTCATTGGAACATACTTTAAGAAACCCCTTCTAATTATACACTATACAACTGTGGCCTTTGAGAAAGAGATAGAAAAAGGGATCCTTTTGAAATGTAAGTCAGTTTAGGTCCCCCCTCAACTCAGAACCTTCCAGCAGCTCTCCATCTCTCAGAGGACAGCCACTTTCTTCCTACAACCAAGGAGGCACAGTGGATGGGCAGCTGCCAGCACCTCACCTGTGTCCACAACCACTTCAGTTCTCTCTGCTCTTTTCTCTTTCCCAATAGTCCAGATACCTTACTGCATCCAGGCCTGTGCCCCTGCTCCCTTCTCTCTTCCTCTGCTGCTTTCTCCTCAGATTGCGACATGACTAGCTTCCTCCAATGCTTCTTTCTAGTCCTTTTTCAAAAGGTAGCTTTGCAGAAGTGTTAGCCTCTTCTGGCCACCCTATGTAATATTTAATCCCTGACCATGAAACTTCATATAATTTTCCCTGTATTTTTTTCTTTACAACTTATTATCTAGCAAACTATACATTTTATTTATTTATCTTGTTTACTTCTTTTTTCTTTCCTAGAAGAATGTAAGTTTCATAAAGGCAGAGATTTTTCTGTTTTGTTTTTGTTTTTGTTTTTTTTCACTCTTATATCCCAAGCACCTGGAATAGTATCTTAGTAAACATTACTAACCACATAATGGGTGCTTAGTAAATCTTTGTTGATAATTTTTTTTTAATTTGATATATCTTATTCCTGTTGGCCCTTCCTTAGGCAAAGAATAAGCCATTTCCTTTAAGATGCCTAGGATCTCTTTGAGAATGAGACTGCTTCTCTTTGAATAAGAGCTGCAAATTGAGCATACCAAGGTCCTTGTTTACTAAACAACTTGATTTGGGGTTTAGCAATTTGCAAGTGGATTCTAGTTCGGTCTTCAGTTGTTTAATTTCAGCAAGCACCTCCCACCACAAGGCGGTGTGCATGCTGTTCCATTTGCTAGGAAAGCCTTTCCTGCCCTATGTCTCCCACTCTTTACATATTTCACTACTTTACCTGTCCCCGTCCCACTGCAGATTTCAGCTCACATGTCCCTTCTTATGTCACAGTGCCTCTTTTCTTGGCAGTTATTTGCATTTATAATAATTCACATATATGATTATTTGATTAAAATCTCATGTTCACAGATTGGAAGAGATGGAGTTTGGTTTTACTAAACATTCTTGGCCCAGCACAGGTCACAAGGCATGACACTGAGAGCCATTCGATAAACATTTAATGAAAGGATGTTGCATGAATTGAGGCAGTTGATTTCCTCCGCATAAGAGAGTGATAAATTTTTGCATCACTTACAGGGCAATAGAGGGACTAAAGAGCAGTAACGGGAAGAACAGAGAGGTATGAAGAGTGGGTCAAGTGACTAAGACCTGGGTGCTAAGTGATGATGCCCTTTAAAAGAAACCTGAATTTAGCTCATTAAATTCATGAACACTTGGTATGATTAAAAAAAAAAAATTGGTTATGGAAACTAAATAGGTTGGAAAATCCAAGACTCTTCTCCATCCACCCATATCAAAAATTTAGCCACAGTCTTGGGACAAAATGTGACTTCACCAGTGGTAAAAATGGAGGTGGATTTTGGAGCAAGGTCATTTCAGTTAAACTCTAAGGCAAGAAGACCTCCAGATGATAATTGGGTTATACATCTCTCATGGCCTCCATTCTTTCCAGTTCAGACTCTACCAAATGCTGTCTAGATCACAACAAGGTCTCTTAAACACTGATGTCTGCCTTTTCTAGTCTATTCTTCCTAGTGTGTAGAGAATGAATACAATTCAAATCCCAAATGATATTCACAGCTGTTCATAACCTGGCCCATGCTTGCATCTCTAGACTCACCTTTAACCAGCCTCGTGCAGGCAGCCTGCTCTCCACCACTATTAAATTTCCCCAGGCATAGCAGGCTGTTGTATGACTTCAAAGTTTGACAAATCTTGTTTCCAATGCTTGGAATGCCCTATCATATATTCTCAGGGCATATTTTTATTGATCCTTCAATTTATGTTTAAAAATATGAGAAAGCATCCAGGAACTTTCCCTAGACAAAATTAGTAACTTCAATCTTTGGGATTCCATAGTATTTTTCTACTCCTTTATTATTGCCATTACAACCTAATTTTTATATATGTCTATGAGCATGACTACTTCAGTAGTCTATGAGCTACCTGAGTGCATTAAGTGGAGAGTATTTATATCAGTGTATTTCTAGCATCCAAAATAATATATGGCATATAATCATGGGTTCATGTCTATTCAGCTAATACATTAATTAATGAAAGTTGGATTTAAATAACATGCAACAAAATTTGTGGTTTTAAAGGGGCCATATCTAAGATAGAGTAATTATTATGTTTAAATTGTGATCCAGAGCTACAGAGCATGTCAAGAACTATGTTCAAGTGTAATAGAAATGGAGAAGGTAGTACAATGATTGCCCTAAAGAACACTGGTTTTCTTTCTTAAGGCAGCATACATTTGTTATACCTCTCTCACATGGGACTTAAGATGAAGGCAACAGTTCTTTCTTTGCAATGGCCATGTCTCTTCAGTGCACTGTGGAATGACAGATGCTATTCAGTATTTCCCAGGATCTCTACAGTAACGTTGTTTAGTTCAAAGGCTCATCCATACTTCATCACTGTAACAGTACTTGAGACTTCTGTTAAAGTTGTTGTAAAGACATTGCACAGGGTTCCTCTTAATGACACATTTAAGTTATAGATTCAAAGATTGACATGTTATTCTTTCAGGTCTTGGTAGCCATCCTTCTCCATGATGCCTCTATAATGATACCTGAATGATCCAACAAACATTTAGCACTCTGCTGGGCACCTTAGCTGTTAGTAAATGGTGGAATTTACAAGTTTTGTTGTGGTATGAATAAGATATGTATATATTGAATTACTGTGAATGTAGAAATTTTCTGATTTTATACCAGTCAAGGGTTTCTGCATGCTACCTAAATTGTGAGTAATAAATGGTTGACGGTCATTAAGAGTCTCAACAAGTTATCTGACATAATGACATAGAGAGGGAAGGTCAATGTAAACCCGTTAATTCATATTAAGATTAAGATTATTAAATGTGCCATGTTCTTAAAAGGAACTTTCACAGTCATTATTTCATTTAGTCCTCACAACTCTGTGCTATTTCTGTTTTTTTTAATCAACAAAGAATTTAAGTAACTGAAAGCCTTCCTTGACCCTCCGAAGTAGAGTTACCATTGTCTGTGCTTGCACTGGCATTAGTCCCCCTGCACATACTGTTGCAGTACTTATCCCAGGGCACTGTAGTTGTCATTGTCATCATAAACATCCTCCTTTTCACTACCACAAGGTGACCACTTACAATGAGTCGTATGCACAATCTCATTTACTTTAATAATTCCAATAGCCCTCTCAGGTAGATACTTTTATTTTAACATAAACAGATTAAAAGAATTTAGTTTAAGTGACTTTCTCAAGTACACACAGTGAGAACAGGTAGAGACAGTTATTGATCTTAAGTATTCCTGTCTCCAAAGATGTGTTCATACCCATAGGGCTACACTGCCTTTTGCTGATTTCCTTCTCTGACTGCTTCACTGACCTATAAATTGATTTAAGGCATAAAGCATATATCATTCAATTTTAAAACTTCATAAGAGGTTCAATATGTGTCTGTTGAATTACTAGTAACCTGTTTCAAGCTTACTTTTCTCACTAGATTTACTATCTAACCTCGAAAAACTCTTGCCCATTATGACCTTTCAGGAGAATATAACACAAGCTGAGATTTTAAAAATGACCTGGAATAAGGGAGAGAGAAATGCAGGGTCAGCATTTCCAGCAGAGACAATGTGGTATGATACACTCAGAGAACAGCACCTAAATAGGTTGGTTAGAACAAAGAGAGGGTGTGGGTAAGTGAAGGGAAATACGATCAGAACTGTGGACAGGGGACAGATCATTTACTAGCTAGTGTGCTAAGCCAGAAGTCTTGATTTCTTTTCTGAATGTTCAGAAAGTAAATAAAGGATTTAAGCAGAGTAACATGGTCATGTTTTGCATATTAGAAGAAGATCATTTCTGTATTAATATGAAGAGATCAGAAAATGATGTTGGCATGACCTAGGTAAGAAATAAACTACAGAACTGAAACCAAGACAGTGGCAACGGGTATGGAAGAGAAAAAGGCAGATATTGAGAAGGTGGATCTGAAGAATGCCATGACTTCTTATGTGTGAGGAAGAGGGAAGAGTCAAAGATGACTTCTATATTTCAGGCTTGGGTGAATGGGTGTTTACTGGAGGACATTCATTTAAAAAAAAAAAAGTATATAGGAAGAGTGGGTTTCTGAAGCAGAATAATAAAATTTAATATTTGGATACTAGATAAATAGAACTCAGCATAACAGAGTGATGCAGACTACATATAGTCCACCTTCCTTGAGGCTGAAAAGGTCACTCAGAGAGAGCATAAAGAATGAAAAGGAGGCCAGGTGCAGTGGCTTACACCTGTAATCCTAACGCTTTGGGAGGTCAAGGCTGGAGGATCATTTGAGGCCAAGAGTTTGAGACCAGCCTGAGCAACATAGCAAGACCCCAGTTTCTACAAAAACTGAAAGAAATTAGCCAGCATAGTGACATGCACTTCTGGTCCTTGCTACTTGGGAGGTTGAGGTGGGAGGATCTCTTGAGCCCAGGAGTTTAAGGCTACAGTGAGTTATAACTGCACCGCTGCACTCCAGGCGGGGCACTCCAGCCTAGGCAACAGAATGAATGAAATGAACAAAATAAATGAAATGATCAGAGGGTCGTGGGACACAGCACTTTGGGAGAAATTGGTAATTCACAGTTAAGTGGAAGAAGAGGCCCTCAGAGAGGGAGTGGTCTAGAAATGACTGAGGGGAAGAAACATCGAAAGGAAGCATAATGAACAGTGCTGAATGCTGCAAAGGATCAAAATTAAAACCAAAATGGCTCCACAACCATTGTTTTATGTCACTGTGGCCTCTAAGAAGATTGGACACTTGGCATGTGACTTCTTTACTACTGGATCAGCTGAAGTAAAGGTAATTATTTTCTGTGGACCTAGATATCCTTAGAGGTATGTAACACATGAAGCAAATCATGCTCTGTGCCCTTCTCCTTTTCTCCCTTCCCCAAGGGCTCAACTTTTTTACACAAATGGAACCTTGTCAAAATGAACATCAAGATAAATCTTGGTAGGAGATAGAATTGCAAAAAGAAAATGTATCTTAAAGGATGAGGTTGCAGGGGTGGGATTTTCTTTCATATATATGAGACAGTTAAGGTGGTGTATGAGTATACATACATGTGAACATCACATTTTAGCATCTCCTGACATTTTCCTTCTCATTTGCCTTCTATATAATTGCATTCCCCTAAAACGGAATGATAGATCTGATATATGAAATGTGTCTGCCTGCTTGGCTCTCTTCTTTTCTTCCATTTTTTCTTTACCAATATTTATACGCAGTTGGAAAACACATGTCCATTAAGAATATAATTAGTCTCAAGAGTTAAATTTTAACAAAACACAAAATACATGCAGAAGAAGAGACTAATACTCCTACAATTGCAATGAGATCTGTTACCTTCCTTCAAAATATCCTGCCAGTGAGGATGTCATTCTAGATGATTTATCACTTAATGACAGCTGAACAGGAGTACAAATTTTCACATCTGTTTACAGTATATTTATATGTTATTAACTTGTTAAAAATAATTAGAGAAAATAACAAATTTATTAAATATACTATATTATCCTTAAACTTAATTCAAAAGATTTCAGCAGGCATAAGAAAATAATAGTACAAGTATATGCCACTCCTCATGAAATGTTAAATAACTTGGCCAAGGTCACATAGACATATGTACTCCATGCACAGTACTCTATAGTGATAGAGTTAAAATTGAAACCCACAGCCATTAACCACTACTGTCAGTTCTTACACAAGCTATTTGTGCTCAAATCCATAATGTTAAAAGGCCCAGTTAAAGAAAGGAATCCACAGGTAAAACACACTTGAAAAGTATAAGAATCACCTCATTATCCAATTCTGCCATCTGCCTGTCAAATTATGTGTGCAGTACCTGAAGATGGCAATAGAGCCAAGGGGTACATGCAAGGTGGGAAATATGTAGTAAAAATGTTCACAAGGTACCTGGGTTTACCTCCTTCTGGAATGAGATTATTATGTGAGAGAATTGGGGACAAATGGGACGTGGGACCCTAGGAAACCTAAACGCTCAGAGAAGTTGGAAATAATTAGGAGTCTAAGTACCCTGGAAGATATTTTTGGTAGTGTTTCATAATGGATTCAAGTAGTGTGTGTGTGTGAGTGCGTGTGTGAGCATATTCTAGTATACTTTATAATGCAGGCTCAAATTAATACCTTATCTTTCTGCTCTTGTTAGAAACATAGTTAACCTCACTAGCAGGATAGAGACTGAACTGACTTGAAGGTATTCCAGGAATCTCTAGTTAAGGTCTGGTAAGAGCTGAAATGAAACAAGAAAACTAGGACCAGAAAAAGAATGGATTTGGATAACATCAGTTGCAGTTGATTAAGCAATTACAATTTGTCTGATGAAGATGTAAAAATGATAGGAGAAAACTGGAGTGAATGTTAAAACCCAAGTTCCAGGCTTGGTTCTGCATTCAGTAAAAATCTATCTACTTCAAATGTTTACTGGAGTCAACAGGATTTCTTGAATAAACTGGACTTTCTTATTAGTACAGTTGGATCTAACATTAACAAACTCTGATAGCTTTGGTAAGCTGCTTTTTCTTCCTAGGCTTTAGTCTCCTCATCCACTAAAATAGGGTTAAGAATAGTACATACTCTACTGTTGAAGAGTGGATTGAAGCTACATTGAAATTACTCAATAAATGTTAGCTATGTTACTATCACCATAATGCCTGTTATTATTACCATCTTTAACACCCATCAAATCTCATCATCAGAGATTTCTGTCATAAGTTAAAATTCAGGACAAGTCAGAAAAATTCTTCTCTCAAATTAAAAAGTTTTAAATTGGTACTATTTATATGTTCCCCAAACCAGAAATATGAAGACATTTTTCAATTCTTTTTTCATTCCTTTCCACATATAGAGGTCATTCTTACTGAGATCTATCTTCCAAATGACTCTTGAATCTTCCTATACTATTTTATGTGGACTCCAGATATTAGATGATGAATATTCCCAGTCTTTTAAAAGCGAATAACAAAAACCTCACCCCTGATCTTCCAGCTGCTACACCATGTATCTGCTTCTCTTTACAATAAATGTCCTAAAAATGTCATTTATAATCACCAATACTATCACCACCTTCTAGTTTCTCTTGAACAAATGACTCTCATGTTCTTGTCTACCATTCCACTGAAATAGTTCTTATTATCACAGTCACCTTAATCTTCCTGATGCTACATCTAATGGCCAATATTCGGTTCTAACCATGAAACATAGAAGGTGTTCAATAACTTGTAGTTCAATGAATAACTTTTGCCATTTGCTATTATAATTTTTGTGCTTACAAACTTGGATCCTCCACTAGACCATGTGTACCCAGGGGGTAGAGAATATGACTTATTTCAAATGTAAGCAGCACAGTGCCTGGCACATGTACACACTAAATAAATGTTTCCTGAAAAAATGTTTTTTTAATAACAAAGTTTCATTTCATTCATACATTAAAGTATCACATTATTCTACATACACTGGCTGTCAAATGTGCTTCCTCTCCCTTTCCAAATCTCCTCATTAAGATACTTGAAAAATGAATCACAGGCCTTCAGGGATCATCAACACTCTTTCAAATGACACCTAAAATAGCTTAGGTTCCCCTGGCACTCAGTCTATGGCAATTTCACACATACCCCACTCACGGTATGTACTTCTTATCAGATTCACAAACTACCCTGATCATATTCAGATTATACTTAACTGCTCTTCTTGCTACACTGCCTTTTCCGTTCTGGCTCAACTGCCAAGTAGCTGAAAAAGAGTATATGAAGTTGAGAACAGGGGAAACCAGGGATCTGGCTTCTATCCTGCAGGGTCCAAATTTTATATCTATAAATTATCTATGTCATTTTCCAAGCTGAGCTAAAGAAAAACAAGCAATCAAACAACAACAGCTAAACCAGTTATATCTGTGTTGGAACCTATCATCAGCACTCCCTGTCTCCACTTATCTCTCATGATTGGGAAAAATGGAAGAAGGCAATAGCCTTCTGGAATGTCATGAGTAAAATAGAAACCAAGAGCCTGACTAGGAATATAAAACACGAAAGACATGAGGAACACAAACTGGAATTGGGCAAGGTAAGAAAGAGCATTTAAAAGCCAGTACTTAACAGATTCCTACTTCTTTTCTACAAACAATAGCTTTCTTTGAAATAAAGGTTTATGGTCATGTTGGGAAACCTTTGATTTAAAACCAAGTGGATTAAAAAAAAAAATCTCTAATCATAGTTAAAGGAGTCAAGCATATCCAGAGAATCTTTCCTTTTATAATATTGTCATTTTCTGTAATAAATCCAAATTTACAGAGTCACTCTACAGTATTTCAGCATTTAATCTCATTTTATATTACTAACAAAGACATTTTGGGCAATAACAAGCTAGCACATTGCCATAGCAAAATAGTAGTTAAATATAAATGCTAAAAACACATGAAGAACACAACCATTCTCCTGCCTGGCAGAGCTGGTACCCAAGATAGAAGCTGAAAGGCAAGATAGTCACTTTCTCAACATCCTGGGTCTAAGGCCTAGGTACGTGACTCACTTTGGCCCAACAGACCTTCAAGGAAGTTCACTAGGTAAGAGGGCTGGAAGCTGGAGTGTAGAGTTCTGAGAGAGGCTTAACTCCATACTTTGGGACATGACTATGCATTTAAGGATGCCAGTCTTGAAGCTGCTGCAGCCTCCTGGGCCACCATGAATGGCAACATCACTGTCATATTGAGGATAACAAACCTGAACCGTGGACAGAACCTGAGTCCTCACTGACTTCATGCAGCAACTGAGCCACCCCACAGCCCACTTCTTAATATGTGGAGACTAATGCATCCTTACAGTTGAAGTCTCTTCAAATTCAGATATTTTGTTAAATGACCAGCCAAAAGTAGCCTAGCTACTAATGGAACTATGCACTAAGGCCAAATTTCCAACTGTCAAATACTAATATGTAAGGACTTTTTTATTTAATCATTCATTTAATATATTCCTTTTTATTTCAGGACAAACAATGATTTATACCTATTTTAGATCAAAGATTGTATTGCTTAAAGTACTTATAGATATAAAACTAAGTAATAGAAGGTGTGATAAATAATTTTACCATGGCATCTGTTAGGATATAACTATTGGAATAGATTAAGGTTTCCCAAGGTATTTCTTGGAGCACTAATTCCTAAAGATGCTCCCAAAGAAAGCTGACTTCATGGACATGTAAGTTTAGGAAATGTTACTTCTTATAATCTGTCATAAAGTTTCTATTCCATGGTAACATTAAAGAAACTGAGAATCCCTGAAGTTAAAAACAAATGAACGAACTTTATTTATCACATAATTTCCCCCAATTTTTCAGGTAACACCTATTAACATCCCCAAAACATAGCTGGTGGAATTTATCTAGATGATTATCGAAGTCCTCTTAACTCCAAAGTTCCACAATTAAAGACAGTTTCTACCTGTGTCAGCAGTTCTCTCTCATTCCATTGTTAGTAGAATACAATGTGAATGGATACACCTCTGTTCTATGAGAAAGCTTTTGAGAGCAGATTTTAGATAAGTAGATGCCCAAAATGTTTGCTCCCAAAACATACACATACACACATGCACAGACACATTTTACCCAGGACAATGGCCTCCCAAAACTCTCATTATATTTGTAAATAAGGTGATAGCAAATCATAGATGAATTTGGCTCCAACAGTGAGTAAACTATTTCATAAAGGACTATCTAACACTTTCAGTCATCCAGGTTCTTTGCCCACACAATAGTTTGGCAGATGGTACCAATCAATATTTTTAAACTGTATATTCTAGTTGTAGATGTGAAACTTAGCCATGCTAATAAATTTTTGGCAATAAATATATTGACTACATTTCAAATAGTGTTGGGGAAGTAGAAGACAGTAGTAATTAATCGCATGGACATTAGAGTCAGAAAGACCTGGGAACCAATATTAGTGATACAATATAAGGCATGTTACATAACCATTCCAAGTACTAGATTTGTATTCATAAAATGGACATCATTAAGTCTTCCCTAAATGTAGTTATAAGAATTACATGTGACACCTAAGGAAAAGCACCACCCATAGTGTGTGCCTGACACTTGACATTCAATAAATATTGCTTGCAATTATGATTATTACTTATACTGCTTTAAAAAATATTGATGGAGGTCTGTTGAATGTTTCATTAATTCCTTAAGGATAGGAGCCGTACTTATTGTTTTTGTATGTCACAAAACACAGAAAAGCACTAGCAGCCTCATAGGTACTGATAGAGAATTGATTCATAAAAAGAAATTCATAAGAAATTGATCTGAGTTAAAACTGATCCACCAGGCATCAATAAAGGAACACCTAATGAAACTCCTAGTCATTCAGGTAATTACAGGAAAAGTGTGGTGATGGAGTTGTTGCTTTATTTTTGTATTTAATATACTGTCTAGTCCACTCCTGCATATACCAGAAAAGCTTAGTGCTTGTATTCCATGGTAATTTTCAAAAGAAAACTGGAGGAAATCTCTCAAAAACCTTAGTTCCAGAGGTTTTAATAATGACAGTTCCAGCTCATCCCTTTCATAGTATATGTCAATGTAATTCTTCTCTAAATGCCCAAGAAAAATTTTATGTTGACTGTAAGAAAATAATGATTCCTGGCCAAATCAAACACTTACAAAGTCATCAGATGTTTTTTCCAAAGTCCCAAGTAGGTATTTAATTAATGTGTTATATCACATGGCAACAAATCAGTAAACACCAATTAAGAAATGCTTTCTGTATGACTTGGAAGATTTTTTTACTTGTCTCTGAGAACCTTTGGGATTCCCTCAACACATCGTGGTTCTCATATCCACCTCATCTTCCTCCTCTCTTGGCTTATGCCTTTACAGCAGCAAAATGTACAAAAATGTCCCAGCTTCACTGACAAATATATTAAGACAGCGAGAGAACACACACTATTCAAATTTAGTGGAATCAAAATTATTGACAAGACCGAACTCCTCGGTTGCAGGTATAATAAAACAGGTAGTAGCCATGACCCTCTCCTGAACCTCTGCCCCAACCCACTGCTGGAAATATGTTTGCTGGTTAATTTGTGAGTATTGTCCTCAAAGAGCCCCTTTTTTATTGGCAGGTGCAGACAAAGCTGGGAAAAGCTACACAAAAAGGACTCAACAAAAAAAAAGAGAGATGGCCTTGCTGAGAAGGTAGTTCTTTCTGATTTTGTGTAATAGACTTCACTTTGCCATGAAATTAAATTTATAGTATATCTGCTAGACACTGGGACTCCAGCAAAGCTTCACTATTCCCCACCTTGACTTTAAAGCAGGCATTTTCATGAGGACGCCATTTCAAGCCAAATAACTGGTTATGTGAGCCGTTTACAGAAAGCTTCTATTTAAAAAGAAAATGGATAGGCGCTACCATTTCCAGAAACTGTTAGTGTACAGGCAAACATTCAAATTTTGTTTTCCTTGGAGAATACGCCTAAAAAGCCAGATGTAACAGTAGACAATGGGAAGCATTTTGGCTTACCACAACACCTTCGTGTTTATTATTCTGACTCATAATCTAGTTTTTATCAGGAGGCAGGCTGCAAATGGGAGAGCAAAATCGTATTTCAATAGCAAGTTATCCCATCATTATAAAAATCCAGGCTGTGATTTCAGCTCTGGAGTGGATATTGTACCAGGTGGTGCAGAGTGCTGAGCATAATCTATGAAGGGATCTCCATGGAGAAACCACTTAATCCTGAGCTTGAGAACTACCAGCCTGCATACACAGTCCTCCTTTGGTCAAGAGGGCTGATATTGACCTACCGTATTTTGGGCTTTAACTGTGGCTTCAATTTCCATTTATGCAACTAATTTAAAATAAAAGGAAGAGAAGGATTAAAAAGTCAAACAATTCCAGGGAAAAACTTTGGACAGTTAGGTTGGGGCAAAGTGGAGGAGAATGTCTATAGCAGATTTGAAACTATGTATTTATCAGAGAAAAGTCTAGATCTTATTAAAGTGTTAAAATGACAACATTAGAAAGCTATATCATCCTACAAGATATAAGGAGAGTAAGAAGAAAATAGTATATTAAGGATTATTAATAAAATTGTTCAAAAAGCAGATGATTTCTGACTGGCATGGCTCTTGGAGATTACCTAATTCAACTTCCCATTAATAAGTGACAAAGATAAGACTATACTGAGTGACTTGTCCAGCAACAAACCTATACAGAAAACCAAGTCTGCAGATCCCCAGTTCAAGGATTCCCACCAAGACATGCAACTTCTGAAACAGATCTAGGAACAATAGCACTCAAACTCAAGCCTTCTAAAGGCCTGGAACTTCAATCAAGTTAATTCCTGATACTGTTTGTTACACAATATTTTTTTGTTCTGAAGCTTACGTTCCCCAAGCACCACACTCCTCACTTTGATTTACATCAGGAGTGTCAAATCTTTTGGCTTCCGTGGGTCACATTGGAAGATGAAGAATTGCCTTGGGCCACACATAAAACGCACTAATTATAGTTGATGAGCTAAAAAAAAAAAAAAAAATTGCACAAAAAATCTAATAATGTTTTAAGACAGTTTTACGAATTTGTGTTGGGCTGCATTCAAAGGCGTCCTGAGCTGCACGCGGCCCACAGGCTGCAGGTTGGACAAACTTGGTTTACATACTCTACAGCACATGATAATACAAGAAAACCACAACAACATCTTAGAACATAAACGGCCTCATGGCACTGCAGCCATGATTAACATAGTTCTCTAGGCAAGACGTGAGTGAAGAGAAAACAAATGGAAGTCAGCTATGGCAAACTGTTTCTGTAAGATTAACCAAGATGGGTTCCTTACAACAGGAAGAAACCCTTTAAAGATCATAAACACACAGCTTGCAGCCTTGGGCATAACTGTGGTGGATGGGGAACAGGCCAACTCATGTAGCATGCAGAGGTAATAAATGGAGTTGTTCTCCTGAGAAGAAGTTTTGGGCCAAACTTTGACAGAGACACATGGAATGTGGGAGCTTGAAGGTACCTGAGTGTGGGTTAGGTTTAGCACCTCATTTTACATGTGAGAACAACATGGCCTCGGGAGGTTGCATGGTTTCCTTCATTTCATAGTTCACTGTGCTGATGCTTCCCTTGCTGTAGAGCAAATCCAGCACCCTTTCTTTAAATGAGGAACATAAATTAATCAAAGGAAAAATGTTTTATAACTATTTGATGTGGAAAAGAATATTTAGCTCTGAAGAGCTGACTTGTGCTTACGTTCTGAGTTACAAGCTGTATATATTTGAACCTCAGTTCGTTCTTCTCTAAAATAGGGATAATATTTTTTTCATAAGTTTTAAGGATTAGATGATATTTGAAAGCGTTTTGAAACTATAAAGTCATGAACCAATAATATGATCTTTATTAATCCATTTTACAAATAATAGATACTACTATATATGTCAAGAATGACATAAATGAAATATATAATGGCATAATGAAGTATATAAAGCATAAAGCATGCTCGTGGCTTTGGGAGCCTTGCCATTTGGTATAGTTGCATGAATTTCTGACATGAAGGATATACTGCAGGGATTGACAAATTTTTATAGGAACCCAACCTCTCTTGAGTGTTTGATCGATCCTCTGGAGTGTCTTCCAAGAAAAATGCACATCCCATGCACACAAACACAAGATTTCACATAAAATTACAAGTGCTTTCAAAAAAGCTCATGTTAAGAACATTTTACAAAGCAAAAGTCTCTGTGAAAAGAGAATCATCTGCACAATTCAGAACCCCTTTCTTTGTCTCTTTTGTTCATAAGATAAGGCACTCCAAACCATAAATCAAGTAAAAGTCTAAAAACCACACTGAACTCAGGTCCCAAATAGTGTCACTGCCACCTGCTTAAAATGAAAGAAATAATGGAATGTGTACTATTATTCCAATCCATTTAATAAAGCAGACAATATAAATCCCTGTAAACTTCTGAACTAAAAATCACACATCAAAGAATGAAAAGAAATAGCTAGAATTAAAAGGAATGTAAACTGGAAACATTTTTAAAATCCTGAAACACAGAGCATGAGTAATGCATTAATTAATATTAATAGAGGTTAGAATTTGGAAATTTCTTCTATTGAATAGACAAACATCATTACTAACTTATTTCTGAGAGCCAGTGAATTGCATTACTGTTTATAAAGTACATTTATACATTCAAATACATATTCTTGTCTGTGCGTGGACAATCCAGAATTGATTGAACTTGTATTACTTATTTCTATCTAAAACCACCTTGTAGCGGAGTCCTAATTATTGTCACACTTACTATAACTGAACGCCTCAGAACAGTCACCTCACATAAGTAGGCAATTTGTAAGATCTCTTCAACCTTTACTTGAAGAGTCTTTTATTATGATGATAAAGGGCCTGGAATCTACACTATATGATGAATAGCTCAAAGAACTCTACTCACATAATGCTATTGTGAGTACCTCTATTAGCACTTCTTTCTCTACCATAATTATTTGTTTACACATCTATCTTCCCACCTACACTGTGAGACTTTCCAGAATAGGGGCTGTGTTTTATTCATTTTTGTACCCATATATCTAAACATAAAACCTAGTGCAGAGTTTGTATGCAGTAAATTTTATAATAGAAATAAGAAAGTTAATTAATTAGAAGATTAGTTACAAAGAGGTGGATTCTGCTTAATATAGGAGAGAATAGTCTAAAAATTCACTGCATTATAAAAGTACAAGTTTAGCGAGTATTAGTCAGTAGCTACACAACCAAGATGCAATAGATAGAAAATTCTGCTTTAGGTACAGGGTTATATGAGAAGATTTTATTAGAATGTACAACTCTGAAGTTCTATCATTTTCTAAAACATTGTATAATATCCATGCATTACATCTCCCTCCTCACTACCCAAATGAATATATTCTAAGTGTTTTCCATACACTATTCTTTAAATCTTCTAAAATTGATTTTCCTTCTACAAATTGACCTTTAATATCTCAAAAAAACGGGGGTGGTGGTGGTAAAGTATTCAGGAATTACTTTACAATGAAATATCATAGAAATACAGGTACATACCCAACTGTAAGACAGGAACATTGGTAAATATATGATTTTGAAAAACGTTTACCCACAATGCCCAAATTTGATTTTTTGATTACCTCAGCAGCTTAATTATGCTTGATAACAATTTAAAACGTTAAGCAAATATAAATGTAAAGCCTGCAAGCTTGACTTTGTCATGACTTTGCCTTCTAGAAAAGGATTTTTAAAATCCTTTTTCTTAAATTTTTAAATATTTTAAAAATATTCCCCTTGTTTCTAACACTCATTAAATAATTAGAAGCTTCCTGAAGGTTAGATAAACCTTGGACTAGAAACTAAAACGTAAATTTCCTCATAAAACATTTTCTGTCCATTTGAACTCTTGACTAGACACATTCTTAACTTAACATGATACACTTCAATATTTGGTATATAAACAGGAGAGAAATAAATATAGCAGTTAAATCTGAAACAAAGTGAAAACAGAAGGCCAGAATAAAAGCATGGAGCTTAAAAAAAGTTGGAGAGCAAGGCAAACAGTTTGAGTCAAAAGAGAGAGTCCAGAAACTCAGAGCAGAGGGCCCTAAAAATGTTTAGTTTGACTCTCTGAGATGGAGAAAACGATGTTTAAGGGGTTGTCACCATGAGGAACCAGAACAGAAGAGCAGTGAAGCAGAAGGGTCTGCAAATGTGTGTCCCAGAAAATAGGGGTCAGTCTCAGGAGGAAAATTGAAATAGGGAAGACTAAGCTGACACGAAGGCTAAGTCAGATCCGGAAACCCAAATGTAAGCTGGCTTTACATATGCACACATCCATAAATAAATCTTTCTGCCCTGTTTCCTGCAGCAAGACAAATGACTGTGGGGTATAACCTCTTTAATCCTGTTCTTTACCAAAGGGGAGGAAAGTTGCTGGGATCAACTCAAATTCTGACATATGCTACAGTCTCCACTCTCAGACAGATGAAAGTAGGTGTGTTTTTGTCTTAGTTCATTTAGTGTTGTTGTGACAGAATACCTGAGGCAGAGTAATTTAGAAAGAAAAGCGGTTTATTTGGGTCATCATTCTGCAGGCTGGGGAGTTCAAGGACATGATGCTGGCTTCTGATGAGGGTTTTCCTGCTGCTTCACATCACGGCAAAAGTTCACAGGGGAATGCAAAGGGCCAGACATGCATCCTTGCTTGATAACAACCCACTCTCTTGGGGAACTACTCTATTCCCGAGAGAGCAATAACTCACTCACCCACTAGAAGTACCATTAATCTATTCATGAGGAATCCACCCCCATGACCCAAACCCCACCCTCTAGGCACTTCCCAACATTGCCACATTGGGGATTAAGTTTCGATGGGAGTTTTGATGGGCACAAACCACATCCAAACCATAGCAGTTCTCTTTACTAATATGGGCTTTGGGGTTAGGTAGCAGGTGTGGTGTAAAGCAGCACTGAAAAGGATCTCTGGCTCACACAATCAGTCATGAATAATACTTAAAATTCTGAACAGCTAGGACACCACAAGCACCTACCAATCAGAACAGACACTCCAAATATTAGAGCCATTATGAATGAATGACCAGTACAAAGGTGCAGTGCACAAGCCCTGCAATGAGCCCATTAACACAGCTCTTAGGATGAAAAGGATCTCAATTTCCTTGACTCAGTCTACCACAGCCAAAAGGCCAGCTGTTTCCTGGATTTCTTTTACTTTTCCAGAGTCCTCTTGAAGTTCATTTTGGACTCTTTTAGAAAACAAAGTAGGGCAGATGACACATGGTAGGTGGAACTTCGTATTTTATCTGTCCCAACTTCTGAAAATGTATAGAACTATGTATATGACAAGAGAATAAAAAGTAAATATAACACAAAAGTAAGAGAAGCTTCGTTCGATTAATCAATGGAAGTGGGGAAAGGAAATGGAAGGCTATTTGTTTTATTATTTGATTGGTCTGGTTTTCTCACTGGATTGACATTTACGTTAGTGAATGTGTAAGGATAAGAAACCATTTGCTTAGGAATCATTGTATCTCTAGTGCTTAGAACACAGTAAATGCTCAATAAATTTTTCTATTCTCTCAGGTTTTTTTAACCAGTAAACACTTTCTCTCTCACACTCTCTCTCTCCCTTTGAAGAATTTTTATTTCTGACAGTAAAATAGGTTTTTTTTTAATTAATCCTACTAATAGAAACAACAAAAATTTTCTGAATAAAATATATGTTTAAAACCTGTTAAATGCAATGATGGGTAGCAGGAAAATAACAAATAATTAGAAATGAACACCAGGCAAAAGCAAGAATTTACAAAATTCAGTGAATTTGAACTTTGATTTTCAGGCTATCATTTGTGATTTCAGATGGAGAATATAAAAGAGAGGTTAACATATGGGGAGCATAAAGAGAGCAGGGTTTAAAAACATATAGACAGACATTCAGAAAGAGACAGGAAAGAGAATGAGAGAGAGGTAATATTTGACAAGACAAAGGCAAAGCATTTTCCAAAGCTAAAAATGCATTGAGTTACAGACCCTGGAAACGCAACAAATTCCAAATAGTACATATAAAAGGAAACTTCTATCTAGAGAAAAAGAATGCTAAAGCAAAAACAAGTTCTTAACAATAGTCACAGAATAAAGAAAAATGGAAGGAATAAGAATTGGACTGAAAGTAAATGAAAGCTCTAAGTCTTCTGAATGATGTGGTAAGTAGAATTCTAGGTGTGCAGCCAATCCAACATTGCTGTGAAGAGATTTTACAGATGTAATTTAGACCCCAAATCGTTAGCCTTAAAATAGGAAGACTAGGTATGCCTGACCTAATCATATAAACTCTTTAAATCTGGGTCTAGAAGTCAGAGAAAGAGGAAGTCAGAGATGTGAACCATGAGATTTGACATGCAGAAGCTGGTTTAAAGGGGAGGGATATTACACAGCAAGCAATGTGGGCAGCCTCTAAGCACTGAGAGCAGCCCCTAACTGACAGCTTGGAAGGAAACAGATAGAACCTCAAGGAACTGAATTTTGTGAACAAGAATGAGCTTGAAAGCAGATTTTTTTTTTCCAGAGAATGCAGAATAAAACTCAAACTAGTCAACACTCTGATTTTAGCCTTTATATACCATTATCAAAGAAACCAACTATACCATGCCAGACTTTTGGCCTATAGAATCTTTACCTAGTAAATGGCAGCTGTTTAAACTGCAGTTGTTTAAACTGCTATATTTGTGGTAACTTGTTACACAGCAAGAGAAAACTAACACAAATGATTTCAGTGTGCGATGACAAAATGATTATAAGCCTAGAAATCTCTTCTTAGCAAAAATGTGTTTAGAAACTTAGGGTACAACAGACATTTTTAAACAAACGATAAAAAGTATCCCTGAAAAGAACTTTTCAATGAACAAATCCTTGCTAATAGAAATTATAAAAGATATGCTTTGAGTAGATGGAGAGGGGCCCAGACAGTGGTGTGAGATACACAAAGGGATGAAAAAAAGTAAGTGGTGCATTTGTGAATATATTTAAACTGACATTAGCTACAGAACATTTTTAAATAGAATTTTTAAATGATAGCATTAAAACATATAATAACATTAGTATATGTCAGAAAAGGAGTGATAACTGTTAAAGGGTCCAGTATTAGCTTTATAGTTTGATTTTTTTAAATGTATCTAAAATTTCTAGAGGAATCTCCAAATTCATCCACAAATCATAAAGATAGAATGAATAACTTGGAATGTTACTAAAAGGAAAATTTGGGGTGAGAAGAAAAATAGGCCAGGTGTAGTGGCTCATGCCTATAATCCCGGCTCTTTGGGAGACCAAGGTGGGCAGATCACTTGAGGTCAAGATTTCGAGACCAGTCTGGCCAACATGGTGAATCCCTGTCTCTACCAAAAATAAAATATTTAGTCAGGTGTGGTGACAGTCGCCTGTAATCCCAGCTACTCGGTAGGCTGAGGAAGGAGAATCACTTGAACCAGAGAGGCAAAGGTTGTAGTGAGCCAAGTTTGTGTCACTGCATTCCAGCCTGGGTGACAGAGGAAGACTCCATCTTAAAGAAGAAGGAAGGAAGGAAGGAAGGAAGGAAGGAAGGAAGGAAG
>NW_012123154.1:4468456-4561773 GCF_000951035.1 Colobus angolensis palliatus | reverse complement strand
AGGAAGGAAGGAAGGAAGGAAGGAAGGAAGGAAGGAAGGAAGGAAGGAAGGAAGGAAGGAAGGAAGGAGAAAGAAAGAAAAGAAAAAGAAAGTAAAATAAGAGAAATGGAAATATAGAGAAAGATCAAATAGAAAGCAAAAAAATGTACAAATAAAGTCAAATAATATTAGTTCAAAACAATTGACTAAATACCATGGCTAATGGACAAATACACTAAGACTGTTATTGAAAATCCAGCCACATGTCATTTTCAAGACACATATCTACAACATGAAGATACATAATGGTTAAAAAAAATCGTTGCTAAAATAATTGTTTATCAAAAGAAAACTGGTAAGGCTATTTTAACAACAATAAAATAGTGTGAAAATCAGAAAATATCACCAGAAATAAAGAAGATAAAGAGATAAAAAATCAAAAAAAGGAGAAAAGTTTTATTTTGTAAGAAGATATGATTCTGAACGTATATGTATCTACCAAAATAACCTCAAAATAATAAAGTAAAAATGATCAAAATTTTAAGGAGAAACAGATAAAATCATCGCCATATTGGAATATTTTAATACAACTTTTTAAGTAACTAATAGATCAAGGAACTAAAGTAAAAAGAAAACAAAATATCTGAATGAAATAATTGGTATGCTTTATCTAATGGCCATATCATTTTACTCTAAAACTAGATAATGTACTAATTAAGCACATATATTACATTTATGAAAACTGGTCACAGGCTGGGCCATAAACTAAATCTTTATATATTCCAGGAAATTAGTATACAAATCAAATTTTCTGACCACAAAGCAAATAAGTAAGAAATCAATAACCAAAAGATAATTAGAAAAAGTTGAAAATAAAAACGAGCTTTAAAATTATGAGACACCTTATAAGTACTGAATACATCAAATAAATAAATGTAAAGTATTTTAAACTAAATTACCATGAACCTATGCAATACTGCCAAAGTGATACTTTAAGGTCTATCTATAGCCATGAGTGTTTATAGAAAAAACTAAAAATTAATAAGCTAAGAATCTCTGTTAGATTAGAAAAAGAAAAACCAAATCAAACCAAAGAATACAGAAGAAAGCAACCAATACAGGTAAGTGCAAAAATAACAAATGAAAAGCAAGCATGCAATAGAGAAGATCAACAAAGTTATCTGGGAAAATAAGATCGACAATATTCTGGGAAGATTAATCAAATGACGGGAGAATGGTACAAATAGTAACAGGAAATGAAGAAGAAAAATTAATATAGACTCTGAAGAGATAAAAACTGTATAAAAGAAAATAAATATATTACCTACAAATTAATTTGAGGAAAGTATATGACACAAATGAACCAAACTAAAAAACACAAACAAAAACTTGAAAAAATAGAAAAACATTTAAATTATCGATACAAAGATTCAATAGACCAATGCTCTCATTTTCATAATTTCATATGATCTTTCAAAAATACCAACAGTTTTATTAATAGACAAACTGATTATCAACTTTATATTAAAAAATAAAAATTCAACTCTAAAAAACTAAAACAATGAGAGAGAAGTAGTTATAATATTTTAATAACTAGGTGGCCTCAACTATGAATAGATCAAAAGGACAGATAAGGAAATCCAGATCTCTAGTGCATTTTGGAACTTAGAAAAAGATTAAAATGACATCTCATACTTACGACAAAAAGATGAATTTATTGTGTTGAGTGGACATCTAGATACAATTAAGTTAGATTCATACCTCATATCACACACTAAGGATACATTTTGAATGAATTAAGACTCTATCATTTTTTAAAACAGCAAAACATGGGAAAAAATTTTTATAAAGTGAGAGTGAAAGAGGTCATTTTAACTAATGTTCAAAATCCAGAGTCTATCAAAGAAAATATGGGTAGATGTTACTACATGGAAAACAAAATGTTTGTTGGCAAGAAAAATTATAAAACACATAAACAATAAAAATTAAACCTGGAAAATATGTTTTCAGCCTCTACCAAAGTTAATTTTGGTGATATGTTGAATTTTTCAGTATTACTAAGAAAAAGACCTATGATCCAACAGAATGCATGTGCAAAGAAAAGATGCAATAAAAAGGGACATGAAGAAACTCTTCAGGACATGATATTTAGCAAACACATGATATTTAGCAAAGATCTCAAAAAACACAGGCAACAAAAATAAAAAGAGATAAACTGGATTATATCAAGTTAAAAAGATGCTGCACAGCAAAAGAAACCATTAACAGAATAAGAGACAACCCACAGAATGGGAGGAAATATTTGCAAACTTTCCATGCAACAAGGGATTAATAACCAGGAAATATGAGGAACTCAATTCAACAGCAGGGAAACAACTAATCTGATTAAAAAGTGGGCAAATGATCTGAACAGACATTTCTCAAAAGAAGACATAAATTTGGCCAAGAAATATACAAAAAAAAAATGTTCAACATCACTAATCTGAAAAACACAAATCAAAACCACAATGAGGTATCATTTCACCCCAGTTAAAATGACCATAATCAAAAACACAAAAGATAAATACTGGTGAGGATGTAGAGAAAAGAGAACTCTCATATGTCATTGGTGGAAATAGAAATTATTATGGAAAACAGTATGAAGTTTCCTCAAAAACTAAACATAGAACTACCATATGATCCTACAATCCCACTGTTGGTATGTATCCAGAAGAAAGGAAATCAGTAATGTCAAAGAAATATCTGCACTCCTATGTTTATTGCATTCACAATAGCCAAAATATGGAATCAGCCTGAGTGTCCATCGAGAGATGAACCAATTTTTTAAATGTGATATATATATTGCAAACAATGGGATAATATTCAGCCATAAAAATGGAAATCCTATCACAACAACATGGATGGAACTGGAGGACATTATACTAAGTGAAATAAGTCAGGCACAGAAAGAAATTTATCACATGTTCTCACTTACATGTGGGAGCTAAAAGAGTTGGTCTCATGGAGATAGAAGGCACATTGGTGGTTACTAGAGACTGAGAGGGGTAACGGAAAGGGGAGAGGAACAGAAGTTGCTTAATGGGTCCAAAAATATAGTTAGATACAAAGAATAAATTATAGTGTTCAACAGCACAGTAGGGTAACAATGATTATTAATTTACTGTATATTTCAAAATACCTAGAAAATTTGGAATGATCCCCAAACAAAGATGTTTGAGGTAATGTGTATACCAGTTTCTCAGGTTTGATCATTACGCATTGTATGCATGTATCAAAACATCACCTGTACTCCACAAATATGTACAATAATTATGAGTTAATAAAAGTGGAAGAAAAAACATTTTGTAAAACATATAAAAATATGCACAACCTCTCTTCATCACGTAAAATTTATAATAAATGTACAGTGAAAAACCATATTTTTTCTCTCAGATAAAATGCTGAAAATTGCGAAGGTACTGAGGAACAGGCACTCTCATATTGCCAGTGTCTATCAAACCCACATGATAGACAATGTGTCAATATCTATCGACACCTTGTGACCAAGAAATTCCCTCTTAAGAATTTGTCTTTGGATACACTTGCACATATAAAATATAACTTACATAAAAGGCAGTTCATGGCAGCATTTTTATAATACCACTAAATAAGAAACAACCTGCACGTTCATCCACACAATAAAAATCTATGCAGCTGTAAAAATAGATAAATTATATCTCTGCTTATATGTGAAACAATCTACCAGGTGTATTTTAATATAAAAAAGGAAACAGGGCTAGGAACTGTGGCTTATACCTGTAAATGAGCACTCTGGGAAACCAAAGCAGGAGGGTCACTGGAACCCAGGTGTTTGAGACCAGCCTAGGCAACAAGGAAATGTTGTCTCTACACAAACATAAAAAAATAAATAAATAATTAGCTGGACACAGTGATGTGCACCTGTAGTCCCAGTTACTCAGGAGGCTCAGGCAGGAAGATTACTTGTTCCTAGAAGTTTAAGGCTGCAATGAGCCATGATCGCACCACTGCACACCAGCCTAGGCAACATTTTGTGTCAAAAAAATTTTTTTTTTTGCTTATATGCATCTAAAGCACTATACTCAAATAGAAATAGTATGTGAACCACAAATTCAAATTTCATGTATAATTTTAAGCTTTCTAAAGTTTAATAGTATATTTTTAACTCAGTATATCTATTTCACCATATAGTCAACATGAAAATTATTAATGAACTACTTTGCCACTTGACCCTAGTGGCTAACATATTGATCAGCACTAGTCTACAGGATAATAAGAAATAATAGCAATGATTACAAAACTCGGAAGCTATATGAAAAGTAAATAATCATGGGAATGGACATGCGGCAATTGACTACATTTCATATTTTAAAAGTAAGTTAATAAATTGAATTTTAAAAATAAAGAATATTGTAAATAACATGTTAATTAATTTAAAATTTAGACAACATGAAAAAATTGTTAGCCTACTAAACCTGCTCAAGAAGGAATAGAAAACAAATAGCCCCAAATCAGTTAGGAAACTAGATTAGTAGTTTAACATCTCTGCATAAGAAAAAAAATACATGAATGTTATACTGATGAGAAAAAGAAAGAACACTTTTCTCCTCCCTGTAAGAATAGGATATTCTTGGTACCTAAGCCTGATCAATATGAAAGAGAAAAGTAAAGACCAATCTCACTCATGAACATAAATGTAAAAGTCTAAAATAAAATACCAAAAAACATAAATCAAGCAATATAAAAAGATAATGTACCATTACTATGCTGGATTTATCCCAGAAATGCAAAGATGTTTAATATTAAAAATATAAATTGATGTAATTAATCATATTAATACATTATTAGAGAGACTTCATATGATCATCTTAGTAGATGCAGAAAAAGCATTTGATAAAATCCAACATTCATTTCATGATTTAAAAAGCTTAGAAACACTTGCAAAATTGGGAATAGAGTAACACTTCCTTACCTTGATAAATACTAGCTCCCAAAACCTATACCTCTGTAGTAAGCCTTATGGTATAGCAACCTATAGTATAGTAAATCTCTATAGTAAATCTATGCAGTAAAATTTTAGTGGTAAAAATAAGAAACAGGTAAAAGATGACTTCTTCTACCACATGTATTCAACATTATACTGACAACCATAAACAGTACAGTAGGTAAGAAAATAAATGAAATACATAAGAATTAGAAAGAAGAACCTGGACTGTTTTCTGTTACATATAGATGATGTGAGTGTCTAGATAACTATTTAGAATTAATGGGAAAGATTAGCAGATTTCTAAATTTTAAAAAATCAAAAAAAAGATCAACTGTATTTCTATATATCAGAAACAACTAGAAAATGTAATTTTTAAAAAATACATCAATTACTCTATGATCAAAAAGTATAAAATATCAAGAAATAAATTTAACAAAGTTTGCATAATAAGTTCTTGGAGAATATTTGAAAATTTTTTGGTCACTAAAGAAGACAAATAATTAGAGAGATAAACATTGTGTTCATTTATTGGAAGACTAGTCCAAAGATTCCAAAGTGATTTATAAATTCAATTGTATTTCCAATATTTGATGTTTTTATTAAAATGGACCATTAACTTATATCTCACACAAAAATGCAAGCTACATTCAATTACAGGTACATTAAAGATGTAAATGTAATGAACAAGGCAATAAAACTTATAGAAACAATATAGAAAAATAACTTTATGGCATCACAGTAAAGGATAATTTCTTCAGCAAGGGGAAAAAACACAAGCCACAAAGGGAATGATTGATTAATTTGACTTCATTTAAATTAAGAATTTCTGTCTTTAAAACAACGTAAAGAAAGTGATGTATTCCAAAAAGTGACGTCCCAAGGTGCTATATGGGCTGCTAGTGGCCGGCTAAGGTCGTTTATGTATCCAACTTTTGGAGAATATACAAATGACCTTAGCCAACCACTAACAGCGCATATAGCACCTTTGGCAAATTAGGAAAGGCATCATTCCTGAATTTTTTTTGTTAGTATCATTTTGCAGAACTTGAACAGTTCTAATTGGGAAGTCTTCCAATGCCTCAGTAGACATAATCTCTGGCTTCACATCCCTACATCCCATACTCTCATGTATACACACTCTTGCCTTCAACCAGATTATGGGACACACATACCAGCAATATACACACTTCATGCCCTCTTTTGACCTCCAGATGAGGCCATCATTTTAGGCAGAAGTAGAAACCAAGCCTCCAAAATTGGAGACAGCTTATAAAAACAACTGAAATGGATTAAAAACTTAACTGGAAAATCTGAAACTGTAAAACTGCAAGAATAAAATAAGAAAAAAGCTCCATGTCATTAATCTAGACAATGTTTTTTTTTAGCTATGACCCCAAAAGCACAGGCAACAAAAGCAAAAATAGAACGTTTCAGCACAGCAAAGGAAACAATCAACAGTGTGAAGGGACGATCTATGAAATGAGATAAAATATTTGTAAACTGTACATCTGATGAAGGGTTAATATGCAAAATACCTAAGGAACTCAAACAATTCAATAACAGTGAAACAAAAAATCCGATTAAAAGATGGCAAAGGACCTGAATAAACGTTTTTCAGAAGAAGACACACACAGGGCCAACAGTTATATGAAAAAATGTTCAACATTACTAATCATTAGGGAAATGAAAATTGAAACCACAAAAGTATCACTTCACACCTGTTAGATTGCCTATTATCAAAAAGGTAAAAAAATAACAAATACTGGCAAGAATGTGAAGGAATGGGAACCTCTGTACACAGTTGGCGGGAATGTAAATTGGATTTACGGAAAACAGTATGGAGGTTTCTCAAAAAATTAAAAACAGAATGACCATATGATACAGCAATCTCACTACTGGTTATATATCCAAGGGAAATTAGATCAGTATGTCAAAGTGATATCTGCATGCCCATGTCCATGGCAGCATGATTCACAATAACCAAGATATGGAATCAATTTAAATGTCCATCAACAGATAAATAGATTTTTAAAATATGGTATGTATACACAATAATTACTGTTCAGCCTTTCCTGTCATTTACAACAACATGGATAAACCTGAAGGATGTTATGTTAAATGTAATGTGCCAGGCACAAAAATACAAATATTGCATGATCTCACCTATATGTGGAATCTAAAAGAGTTGAACTCAGAAGCAGAGAGTAGAATGTTGGTTACTAGGAAAGTAGAATGCGGTGTGGTGGGATGGGGTGAATTGAGGAAGTGTTGGTCAAAGGATACAAAACTTCAGTTACGCAGAAGAAATAAACTCAAGAATTTGTTGTACAACTTGTTGACTATAGTTAATAATAATGCATTGTATACTTGAAAATTGCTGAGAATCAATTTTTCGTGTTCTCACCATAACAAAATGAGGGTAAGAGGTAATGCATATGCTAGTTAGCTTGATTTAACCATTCCTCAATGTCTAAATACATATTTTCAAAACATCATTTTGTATACAATAAATATAAATAATATTTATTTGTCCATTAAAAAAATTTTAAACAATAGTGAAAACTGGCTATAATGGAGTATAAGTAGGCCTAAACAGAGGCATGCAAATTGAATTGAGTCATAACAGGAATACACTGAATGATGGACTCCAACAGGGGCAGGAAGGGGAGACTTCCATGATAGAATTGGATCTCAGAGGATAAGAATTTTCAATCGTATTCCAGATTCAGGGACCACTATGAATAAAGACATAGTTCTGAGAAAATTAGAAAAATTATGAGTAGTTGAGCATGATGTTGTGTACAGAGGGTAGAAGACTAGTTGACAGGGGTGCTGGGAAGGTGATTTATAACCAGATGATTAAGTGTCTGAGTGAAAAAAATTTAGAGCCAAAGGAGACATATTGATCCTGAGGTAAAGATGTGGACAACAGTTTTAAGCAAATGCCTACCGAGCCTAGTACAACCGTAGGCACAATTGTAGGCGAAAATGTATGAACAGGATTTGCTTTTATTTTTTTTGGAAGAAAAGCAGAATGTGGAAATTTTAAGGCCCGCAGACACTATTGATATCTGTCCCATTTCACACACATGCTGACTTTAAGGGCCTGTGTCTCTGAGCTTCTCTGACTGAGAACTTCCTCTAGTGCTACAAGTACTTATGCAGTTGATGAGCAGGGCTGCCTAGATGTGAAAGATTTAATGCCACGGGGCAAACTTCAACAAAATAAGAGACAGAAAACTGTGGATAAATACTCCACTTCCCTACCTATTGAGGGAAAATTCTGAGGCAAATTCTAAACGATTTCTGAGATCATCCTCAGTGGAATTGAGACCCAGTTGCTCACAGTATTAATTCATCCATTAATGTACAATATATTGATATTTCTCCCTTCTCTGTTTCATTTCCCCACTCCATCACTAGTACTTCCTGAGATCATTTTCAAATAAATTCTCTGCACCCTTTCCTCAAAAAACTTGGAGGCAGGAGAGAGAAGCAATAGAAATGACTTCAGGTGAAGCCCAGAGCTCAGTAAATGCTTTCATAGTATTTACTTTCCCAAGTGTGTATACGGTTATTTGTAGTAGCTGTGTGTACTCCTGTGGGATTTTGAAGGAATTGGCTCTCCCTCACTATTTCAGGACTAGGCCTTGCCTGCACATTGATGTAATTGATCAAATATGAATGGTGTGTCTTCAGATGTGCCATCTTGTGTAATATATCACCAATCCTGTATGTCCACAATATGTGTATGCTGCCCCTGTAAGCTTCTTATAAATCAAGAAAAACAACCTAATAGAAAATGGGCAAAAGACATGAGTAGGCACCTTACAAAAAGGAAAATGCCAAATGAACATATGAAAATACGCTTAATCTCATTAGTAACTAGGGAAATGCACATTAATACCATATCACGATTCTAGTTCACACCCACCGATTTGGCAAAATTAAAGTTTACCAAATTTTCGCAAGGCTTGGTATAATGGGAGTGCCAATGGCAGGAATGTAAATTGGTATATTCACTTTGGAAAATAATTTTGTGTTAAAGTAAAAAATATGTTCATACCTTAAGACTCAGCAATTCTGTTTTGAGATATAAACCCTTTCCCATGAGCACCAAAACAATGTTCAAGAACGCTCATTGTAATGCAAATTATAATACCAAATAACTAAAAATGGGAAGATAATGTCATTGAGCAGTAGACAACTGAGAAGTCTGAAAATGATGCTACTTAGTGCCAGCCTTCTGGGCAAGGCTTTGAAAGGCCTCACTCTGACCTTCCTTTACAGGGTGATAAGTTCATTCAGTTAAAGCTAGAGAATATGTTCCACCCTCATATCATGCTCAGGGAAATTGGCATTTTACAAAATCCCAAGACTCCTTCCATGGCCCGTGCTGGTATTTGTCTATGTCTGAACCAAGGTGAATAATGCTGCTCAATAAACTGAGGAATGATCAAGGATGGCTCTTGGGTGAAAGCCAGGAGGGTGGGTTTAGACAGAGCTTGGAAGAGATCCCATTGTGGTGGACATGTATGTGCCTGTGAGATGCGGAGAGGACACAAAGAAAGCAGGCTCCGGAGACCAAGGGCTAGGTGGCAGTCCTTCTTCTTCTCTATGCTTTTGGTGAGGGAGTCTGGGATTCTAAATGTAAACTCACTCTTTCAGTTCCTATGAAGGTATATTTGCCAAGAAAGTATGATAGAAAGTTTTATGACTTGTTAGCTTGACTTACAAATTTCAAATATTAGGTTAGATGGTATGGCAGTCTCTATTTGTATCCCTGCCCTAGGCTTTGAAAAGATAGAGATAGACCTGATTGTGAAAACTAAAAAGAGACACTTTGTTGGAGAATTATGAGAAAGTTCGTTATGATCGTTCAGTATGATACAGACTACATAGTGATCACATTAATTGAATAAATAGAAATATAGAAACAATAGAAAATAATAATAGAAAGAATAAATCACTCACAAAGACATAAGCTCAAGAAATCCAAATGTTTTCACCTCTCTAGGTATCTCTCCAAACCTTTTTATCAAAAACATTAAGAAGTTAGACATAGCTGAACAATTACATATGAAAATAAGTGCTGTGAATTTGGCAATACAGCTTTTATTGTGTATTAGATACAGTGTTGAAATCTCTTCATATCCAATTTCACAGGTAAAAATATGGGTCATTAGCTCAAACCAAGAAATGTAGAATATCCAGTCTCCATTTCACCTATTTTTAATTTTCAAAATCATGTGAGTCCTAAAAACTCTATTTGATTCAGAAAAGGTGACTATTTCTTTCAGTTCAACATCTCCATTATCCTTTATGGAAAAAGTAACTTTTCCACTACAGACTTTTTAATTTTTTAATTGACATATACCATGTATGTTTTTATCATGTACAACATGATGTGTGTATATATATATGTATATATATATTAGGGAATAACTAAATATAGCTAATTAACAAATGTGTTACCTCAAGTAGTTACTGTTTCATGATGACAGCACTTATCCTTTCTTTTTACATTTTTGAAGAACACAAAGTCATCACTGACTATAGTCACCTTGCTGTACAATGGAGCTCTTGAATTTATTCCTCCTGTCTAACTATAATTATGTATCCTTTGACCAACATATCCCCCTCACCCCCTTTTCCCTAACCACCAAGCCTCTGGTAACCACCTACTACTAGAGATTTTTGACTCGGAAGTCTTTTTAAAAAGAGGGTAAAGAGTAAATGTATTTAAAGGTGAATTGCTTTAATAATCGCCAGTGTTCACCCTAAATTTGGAGTTATGTCACACACAAAAAAATACTGCAAAATGTTTCTCCAAGTTCTAGGCATAAAGAAGTCATCAATCAATCTACATATATGAAATTCAAGTAAATAAATGGCAAATGATGGCAATATGTCTGAGCTTTTGCTAAAATATGCTCAAGAGAAAACAAAAGGGAAATAATAGACGTTTCAGCATTGCATTGGGAGGAATTTTTAAAAAACATCTGTTTGCAACCCAGTCCCTGACATTCACTCACCATCTATCTCCTCACCTAGAATAAATGTTTTATTATTGCAGATGCCTTCATGTAGAATAGTCTTGACACTTGGTAGGAGCTCAGTGGTAGATAGATGTTAAATAAATCAATGAATCAACAAATCAGTTAATCAATGAACAAATGTATTTTATTTCTTAAATTCACTTGCTAGTTCTCATTTATCACATTTTTATTTATTTTAGGCTATGAGCACATTAATTAATATTTCTTACAGCTGCCAAATTTTCTACTTTAACGTTTGTTTTGGTGTTTCCTTTCCATTTTTTCCCATGTAAAGCATTTTCATATATAAAATTTCAGAGAACTTAAAAAAGTGAAATGTCATTCCAGATAACATAGTCACAGCCACCACCACATTTATCCTTTTTAAGTAAAGCTAATATAATTCCATATATCATATTTTATTAATAGTATCCTAAATAATTTTTTTCTTTTGAAATTTTATTTTATTTTAGATTCAGGGGTATATATGCAGCTTTGTTACATGGATGTGTTACATAATGGTGGTTTTGCGCTTCTAGTCCAATAGTCTATCATCCAAGTAATGACCATTGTACTCATAGGTAACTTTTTAACCCTTACCTCCAAGAAATGTTTATTTTGCTTTCTTTTTATTGTTCTATATGATACAAACTAGATCGTGATCACTTTAAATAAGTTAAAATGATAGAAAACAATAATTGAAAAAATAAATCACTCACAATGATACCATCCCAAGAAATTCAAATATTTTCACCTCTCTGGGTAACTCTGCAACCCTTTTATCAAAAATATAAACCTCTTATTTTACTTAGTAGGCCAAATCTGCACCAAGTTTCAAGTTGGAAGGGCAAATCACAATTTTCAAATGCTTCTAATGGAACAACATATTCATGTATCTAGAAGTGGACCATGTCACATCTAGCTTCACTTTTTAATTGCTCTTCTTCTGAGTTGGAGTGCTGTGCTGTTTGCCAAGAACTGAGAATGAAGAGGAAAATAGCAAGAGCCTCGTTGAGAAAGAATAGAGGAGAAAGCTAACTAAAAGAGAAATCAAAACTAAGAACTGAGGATAAAAAGAAGATGTGTGAAGTTAATAATGTTTCATTACTATGAGTTGAAGTTTAAAAAACAGTGAATACTTCAGACTTCTGTAAACAAATGCAAAGCAGTATCCTATCCTCACAGATCCAAAATATGAGGTAATTAACCTTCAGATTGTCAGAACTGATACTCAGTCATCGTCACTGTGTTTCTAGTGGTATAAACCCCAAAGGAAAATGTAATTCTTGTTGCTGTCACTCTCATTTGTGGCCCCAAATCACAGAGAGAAGGTTCTTTTCTGCTTCTTTTCCAACGCAGAATGCTGCCTATGAAACTTATTTGTGCAGAATAATAAACCAGCTGAAATGTCTTCTGAATGATATCATTTCAGAGTCCAGATTTAGGTATCACATTATCGCATACTGAAATTCAATTCATACATGTTACTGATCAATTGAGACACTGTCCAAATTCCTGTGGTTGGTTGACATACATTCAAAATAACTATTGTGAGATTCTTAGGAATACCAAACTGATAGTTGACCTCCATATATTGAAGTTATGAGTTTTTAAACATCATTTCTCACCATATGCATTTCTCAGTTTCACACAATAAAAAAATCATAAGTCCTCAAGTTATCTACATAAACTTGTTCTCCACCCTTGATATAGAGGGAGTTGAATAAATAAAATCTCTTTACTTACTTGGAATAAACCCGTCAGCTGTCTGGGCAAAAAATTGTAAGACATTTATGTTGTTTTCTTAATATACACAAAAACTATAAAATGAGTATTTTCCTCTACAAACTTCATGAATTTCCTTGGTACTCATTTTCTTCATTTTAAATAACATTTTAATAAGATTGTGATCCTTCAGTCTATATGCATAGAAATATGCTGCTATTAGTTACATGAAGATTACCAGTGCAATCCTTATGGCTTTGTCTTACCCATTAATATATTAAGCTAAAATAAATGAGCACGAAAAAGCTTCACCTTTTAGGACAAATGTGTCTACCTCACAGAATCAATAATGTATTATTAGTGTGTCTAACAGACTTTCTACCTAAATACTGGTTCTGTTACCACTTTTCAAAAAGAGCATATAAAGGGTTTGTTTGTTTGTTCACTTTTCACTAAAATATTTGTCTCACATTGGTCCTTTTATTAAGTTACATTCCCGTCTTAAGATACTTCAGACACAATGACCCTGCCAAAAGACGTAGAACCACAATAGAAAGTGAATATTTAGTAACAAATGCAACATGAAAAAAAAGTTTAAAGATTTTAGATAACAGGCAGCATTTTTAAAATTTTATTTCTTCTTTGGAAGATAACAAGAGCCACATATTTGATTCGAAAAATGATTTGAGGGTAAGAAAAGGCTTGTTTTATCTTGCCTGAGTAATAGATTTTTTTTCTTTTGCTGAATTCTCTGCGTGAATAACAAGAGTGGCAGCCATTTTCTCCCAGCTCAACATCAAAACCCCTTTCATCTGCTGTCTAAATGCAAACAAAGCAAACCTTCCACCAGGCCTTTCTTTCCAGATAAATTAAAACTCTCATGTCCTGGGGCCTAAATCAAGCCTACAGGCCTTCCCTAGATAAATCCGCTCTCAACCTGAAATCTTCTTGCCACACGTGCTCCTTGTAAGATAATTTTGCAGTAGCTAATCAATAATGCAACAGTAAATTGCATTTAAATAAACATTAGCAGCCCCTCTTAATGAATAAAACCTCATCTGCAATTTGTCAAAGTCAGAAATATTGGACTCTTTTGATATTCATTAGAATATTGGAAATTGGAGCTTTGACAGGTTTTACGTACATTGCAATTACCATCCTGTGGGGGTTGGGGGGGATACTAAAAAAAGGCTTACTTTTATACATCCCGGACGGAATATAGTGGAACATACAGCAGGTTTCTAGACTGGAATTCATATGTCTGCTACCACCCTGGTTAAAAATATATTGAGATAATCCTGCTTTCCATTGCAAATTATGAGGCAACCAAGTTGTATATACCTCATTTGAATTTTCTGACTTTAGAAGAAAAAAAAGTAGAAATCTTTATTCTGCAATGATGAGGAAGAGGAAAACTACTCTTGATTTGATATTGCGTATATGATTATTTTTATATTTCACTTAAGAAAGTCATTATTGCTAAGAAATTCTGAAATAATTATAGAAATTAAGAATAATCATTGACTTTAAGATCTAATATTTTAAATTTATAAGAATCCTTTCTAATAATGTATATTTTAATATAGATTATGAATGTTATGTCAGGCTTAGTAAGTATAATTCATTGACACTCTCTTCTATTATTCTACAGAAAGCTCACTTAAGAAAAGAGAATGACTATTATTTAAAAAGGGCTTTAAACAGAACTGAACAATGCTAAGACATATGTTTGAGCTATACTGTGGGAGATGGAGCATAAAGTTACATCCATTTCTTGTCATATTTTGAGGTATTCTGTAATATTTTAAAAATGATATTTTTTCTATATCCTAAATGAATTATATTTTAGAGGTCCAGACTAGAACACTCACAATCAAAATTAACATCATTTTAAAGCTATGAAAATAATTAGTGCCTTCTATTTTAGAAAAATTCCAAAGCAATTAGCATGGGAATATAATGGAATAATACTATAACATAAGTATTTGCTTGAAGAAGGAAGCAGTTATTTGGAAATATCATTAGAAACAATGACATTCTAAATTTATGTATTCTTTATGTAATGTCATCAGAGTTAAAAATCATTTTACAGATGGAAAATCTGAGTGTCAAAGGACAACCAATCAGTCAGGGTTACGCCCAAGCACTAATCTTCAAAGTACACAATCAGGGCTTATGCCATTTCCCCAGTTCTCATAACAAATAAACGTTTGAACAAATGACCAAAATAGGTTGACAAAGAGAAATTAAGGCTGAGAATGCAAAACTGAGTCAGTATGGTCATTTTGATCCTATACAAAGCAGCTTTTGAAACATTCACACTGTCATACAGCTAACTATTGGTAAGGATAACTCTAAATGATATATATGTTCAAAAGGATTTAACTTAAACATGAGAAATGGTTAGTGTTTTAATTTGTTAACCTTTCTATCAGCCTCAACTCACGATGACAGGTATTCCAACATACCTGCAGAGACCCCAGTGGCGTTCGATATGTCAAGTATCATGAGGCATGCCTATTGCAAGCAACAGGCATCATAAAAATATCTGCTCATGTTTACCTAACTCAAAGTTTAAAAGTAAATGAAGATGCAGAACCCAGAAAACCTTACAATGGGCAATGGTTATAAGTCAGTCAAAAGTATTGGAATAAGTCAAAACTTATTCCAATTAGTTGTGCCCTTCTTACCTTCTAGAAAAGAAAAATGGATGGAATAATACTTACCACAGCATAAAAATTTGAAGCTCCATTCAAGACTACATTAAAATAACTTAGAAAAGCACTGTATTTTAAGGGACAAAGCAGTTATTAGGAATACCCTGATCCTTGACTATTGAGAACGGAAGTAACCTAAAAGATGTGTGCTTCTATTAAAAATTTAGAAACTCAGTATTATTTTCAAAAGCCCACACATTTTAAATATTAGAGCTAAAACTCTAAAACTCTTAGGAAGAAACACTGAAGCAAATCTTAGCAAACTTGAGTAAGACAATGATTTCTTAGATAAAACAACAAAAGCACAAGCCAAAAAGAAAACATAAGTTTGACCCTATCAAATTAAAAACTTTTGCATGTCAAAGAGCTATCATCAAGGAAATGAAAATATAAACTACAAAATAGAAGAAAATATTATAAATCACAATAAGAATAAGTAAAGAACACAACTCAACAGAGAAAAAACAGAAAAAAAAAAAAAAACAACAGTTAAACCATGGGTAAAAGATTTGAGTGGACTTTTGAATAGAGGGGATACACAAATGGCCACTAAGCACATAAAAGGATCCTCAACATCATTTGTCATCAGAAAAATCCACAACAAAAATCATAATGCAATACCCCTTCACATCACTAGTTTGAGTCTAATCAAAAATAAGAGTAATAACAAGTGTTGGTAAGAATGTAGAGAAGTTGGAACCCTCAGAAACTGCTGGTGAGAATGTAGATGCTGTGGATTTTTTGAGAATTCCTCAAAAAGTTCAACATGGATTTATCATACGACCCAGAAATTCTACTTCTAGGTATACACCCAAGATAAATGCAAACATATTTTCACACAAAAATTTGTGCACAAATGCTCACAGCAGCATTATTCAGAATAGCTAAAAAGTGGAAACAACCCAAATGTCTATCAACTGATGAATGTATAAACAAAATGTAGTATATTTATATTATAAAATATTATTCAACAATAAAAAGCAATGAAGTACTGATATATGCTAGAATACAGATGAACCCCGAACACATTATACTAAAGTAAATAAATCCAGACATACACATACACACACACACACACAGATAAAAACACATATTGTATGATTCCATTTACATGAAACATCCAGAATAGGCAAATCCATACAAACAGAAAGTCAGTCAGTGGTTTACAGGGGCAAGATGGAAGGGGAAACAGGAATGACTACTAATGGGTATAGAGTTTCTTTCCAGGGTGATGAAAATGTTCTAAAGTTAGATCACTGTAAGGGTTGAGCAACTCTGAATATTCTAAAAACCACCAAATTGTACATTTGTAAAGGGTAAATTATATGGCATGTAAATGATATCTCAATAAAGCTATGATTAAACACACACACAGAGGAGGTGGGGGAGGGGCTAAATTCAAGTTATTTCTTAATTCAGAAATTGCTCAGATGCTCAGCTTTTTCATTCATTAACTGGGTCATTCTGGGGATGGGATCTTTTGTTAGTAATAAACCTAGAGCCCCTACGATCTGGCCAATTATAAGTATTCAAGATACAGGAACATTGCAGTTAAAAGTATGGACTCAGCAACTAAACTCAATGAAACCCTGATTGAATCACCTAGAGGCTGTCTGTCCTTGGCCAGGTTATTAATCATTCTGTGCTAAAGTGTTCTCATCTGTAAGATGGAGATAATAAGAAGTATCTGACTCATGGGAGTTGTCATGATTTAACTGAGTTAATATAAGTAAAGTGCTGGGAGCACTTGAGATGTTTAAGTCATCGGTATCTGAATGTCAAAGGGGTAATAGTTTCTCAAAATTCCTCAACTGCCCCAGCACTATAAATTCTAAATAATAACTATTAGATCACAATGTTTATATTCAGCCATGAAGACTTTTAAGTAGAGACATTAGAAAGTCATATTTACTGCAATATAGAAATGTAAACAACATGTTAAGATATAAGTCATAGACAAAGTTTGGCCTATCTATGGATGGCGTGTTCATATGGAAAATAGTGAGGGGGCCCCTGTGCAAGGATAGGAGAAAGTCTGATTCAGGACTGAAAAATCAATTTGAGTTGAAACAATTATTTTCTAATTATGTGTTTAAAATGCTAGAATTTCCTTAAAGTAGCAATTTACCCTTCGATGCTTATTGTGGGTGTTCGATTAAAATGTCTCATAAATGTGATTGAGCCCATCCTGGCTAACACGGTGAAACTCCGTCTCTACTAAAAATACAAAAAATTAGCCAGGCCTGGTGGCGGGTGCCTGTAGTCCCAGCTACTCGGGAGGCTGAGGCAGGAGAATGGCGTGAACCTGGGAGGCAACTGCACTCCAGTCTGGGTGACAGAGCAAGACTCCGTTTCAAAAAAAAAAAGTATCCTAAATGTTAAAAAGTAATGCACAAGTAATTTTTCAAAATCATTTAACTTGTTTGATTTAATTTTTCAGTCCCAAATAAAGCTTGTCTCAGTATTTGGACAAGACCATTTTGATAATTTACTCATAAACAACAAAATATTCTCATACACTATACATACTAACGATATAAATCAGAACAAAATACTTATTTTGCTATTCCCAAGTAATAAGGAAAAAAAGTATAGGAAGGGAAGAAGAAAGGTTGATGAAGGTCACATGGCTTATAAGTGGCTAGCTCAGGACTCAAAACTGTCACCTATTAAATCACAGACCCAGTGTCTCTCTGTTGCACCAAGGATCCCACACTTTTCCAACAAAAGAAACTACTTACAACAAAACTGTGATGGTATCATGGGTCACACATCACATGACAGTAATTTTTCTTTTTGTATCTGCTGAGATAAAACAGAGACGAAATGCTGCATAAGCTTCACAGCACTATTAAATTATATTTTATTAATTAAATCCATTTTTACATATATTTGAAAAATATATTAATAATAACATGTGCAATTAATTGTACAGAGTAGGCTACTATGGCTGTAGCCCATTCAAAACTCTCTTCATAATTCTCTGGTGATTTTCACCATCTATCTTCCATATCAAGGAATGGATATTCAAGTCACTGAGTTATGATCGGCTTTATTTCAAAGACTGTAAGCAGATAGAGTTAAAACAGGCCAAGCAGAAAGGTAGCTTGGGATACTGTTTTTAACCACGACATATGAAATCTTAATGCACCAGTAGGTGATTTAAGAGTTAATAGGCTAATAAATGAAGAAGAAATAAGAGAATTAGAATATCCTCACTTTTCAGCCCTTAATGAATTAAGGAATCTAGGCAATGTTCATCAACTACCACTAATGGCACAAACAGTCAGATATGTGTGTGTCCTGATAAAGTAGTGTTAATACAGTCAACCAATAACAAAAAAATCCTAAATTTGGAAAAAAAAAAAAAAAAAAGAGTTGATAGGGCCAGCTAAGCTCGCTGGGATATGTCCAAAGTGAAGCTGTATGGCGTTTGCCGTGGGATTTGGGTTAACTACGCTTACTTGTGGCCCCCAGATGACTCGCAACCTAGAGGATACCTAAGACTTGACTATGAAAAGTTCAATAAAGAAGGAAAGAAACAACAATTAAGCATTCAGCATAGCAGGTGAATCATATACCTTCTATGGTATGAGTTTGCCGTGGCTACTCTGTTTTTACAGTTAAGGAAACAGCCTTGGTGGATTTCAGTAGTCTTCCCTCAATGACACAAGTCATAAAATGCAAAACCAGGATTCTAACCAGTCCAGCTACACTTGACTCTAAATCCCATGATCTTTCTGCTATCCCATGCTGCTCTTCAACAAATCCATTTATGAGGGAGCAAGCAAAGTAACTTTCAAAGCCCACCCACAGTTCTCCAAAATCGAAGCCAACTCGAAATCACAGTTGAGTAACTTCAATAAAGGTATGTAACTAATTCTTCTTAGAGGAAGGAAAAAAATTCCCCAAGGATTGTCAAGGCTAGATTACGGAATGTGACTGAGAGTTAAAGGCTTGGCCTCCTGTACCGAGTTCAGTAATTGAATGTCTTGGATGAACTCATTTAACTCTTGGGTACTGCAGTTTTCCCAGCTATGAAATGAGAATTGCCAAATGAAAATTTTGGACCTTTAAATCTTCACTAGGTAATACAAAAAAAACTTTGCCATATGAAATCCCATTAATTTCTATAAAAACCACAAGGATAAATACAAGACACCAAAAAACACATTAATATGACTTAAATATCTTATAAGGGGAACATTTTAAAATTTAACTTAAAGTTAAGGACTTTCTGTTTTAGGGTGTTATGATTAAGTGAACATTTTAACCAACAAGAATATAAACTTATCTCTCTTTGACTAATAAAATCATCATTTCTGAAAGTATTTATATTACACACAGTGACATAAATTTTGAAGTTTAAAATCTATAATAGAAGCAACTTTAAACATAGATACAACAAATAATGGTAAGTAGTATTCAATTCCTGATGGACTCAGCACTTTATAATATTGGTTTCTGTAGAAATCAAATCAATAATAAATAATCTCAGAGCTGACAGAAGGGCTGCTAATATGTAGGTCCCAGAACAGCAGTATAGAGCTACCCTTAGTATAGAGCAGTATGTATATGATGTATATGTATCTACCTTTAGTACATTAACTTTAGCTTTATCATCCTTCCAAGCCCTTTTACGGGAAGAGGAGAGCTTTTGTTCCATCTGGTTTTCCTCATGTATATATTCGCCAATTCCTTTTGTCCAGAAATTGCTAGATCTAGTAATTTTAGTTGTACTTGGGACTAGCTACTAACAAATTCACATTGCTACTAGGTGACAAGATAAATGGATTACCAAGGGAAACGTTCCACCCCCAAATAATTTTTTTCTTACAGTATCAATCTATTTACTGTAAAACAGTATTATGCACAGTAATGAGAATTTATTGAGATGCAGATAATTTTCCAGACATACAGGGTTTCCAGGGGCACTGGGTATTCACATAACTATCAGTCTATTTTAATCTCCCAAACATCTTGGTGAATCCACCTAAATCCCACTTAAAGTACATAATATTTCTTCTTGCCCAAGTTTCCTTGTTCCAAATGTTATCCCTTTTGAGAGGAAGCAGGCATTTGGTGAACAAAGTTCTTGAAAGAGAGCAAACCAGTCTCTTTGGGGATTCTCATTGGAGCCTCCAGGAAACAGCTGGGAAGACTATGGCCATGAAACAGACCGGGACAGCTGGCAGGCTCTCTTTTCTCTTTTGTTGATTTTTTTCTTCCTATGCAGGGTGACATTCCCCACCCCCACATCTTTCTTTCCTTGAAAATCTTTTTAATCCTCTTTTATAATACCTGCCTCTTCGGTGGGGCAGAACTTTTCTACCCTACCATCAGCACCTACAGAAGCCAGGGATTCTGCTTTCACCTGTTTAAAAAAAAAAAAAAAAAAAAAAAAAAAAAACCTAAACACTTTTGAGTTTTGTGCACCCAAATTGCCATGGACTATCCTGACAAATCTGATAGACTTCATATACCTTCTGTGGGTTGTTCCCAAACTGTCCCTTTCTCCATTTCACCTGTCCTTAACATTTCCAGATGGATAAATATGGAATTAAGAATTTGAACTCTTATTTTTTTAAAAGTGATCAAATACTTTTCTTGGAAAACACTCCCAATTCAATAATCAACTGAGAAAAAAGGGAGTCAATTTATGATGATTCAGTTGAAAATAGTTATTTTTTTCCACTTTCTAACACAAACTTTTTGAATACATTATTTTGTGAGTCATTCTCATTTTTGATGAGTTACAGTCATATTTCATTATTGGTTTGCTAGTGAATCACTTACTAACTAAATTGTTAAAAATACATTGGCACAGTTAAATATATCTTTGTAATAGAAGGCATTCTTCTTTAGGGTTAGGGCTGCTTATTTATTTATGCAGGGTCTCTCGGTGCAGATGGGACATATCCTTGTCTTGCATAGTAATGATGATAAAACAAAAACAAAACCAACCAGCACAGAGATTGATGGCCTTCTTTCTTTAACCAAGACTGGTCTAAGCTTATCAGAGTTTTTAATTTTTGAGTAATAAACAAATATTATAAATACTATCAGTAAATAATATTGGGAGTATAAGAAAAATTACGAGAGAGAATATTCAATAAGAGTAGCTCGACCTTTTTACCAAATTATTTCACTCTGCTAGACCTCAGTTTACTTGTATGAGAAATAGGTGGTTGAATGAAATAATTTCTAAAGTCCATTTCTTACTAGGAAATGGGTCTCATCCTAAGCATCAGAAATGATTCCTTTTGTTATATGACCTTGACTCAATATGAATACGGAATTGTGTCTCTAAATGTAATGAAAATAGCATCTGAAATGGTCTTTCACAACACTTGAATAATAATATAGTAAAATCTTAAAGGTACTGGCAATTTAGGTGAGTTCAAATATTAATAAGTTTGTAGCTCTAAGTAAGCTTCTGTATAATACTCCCAAGAGGAAATTAGGGTGAGGGATTCACTGGTTTCTCCTGGCTATTAAGAAAACGGGGGCCGAACGCAGTGGCTCACACCTGTAATCCCAGCACTTTGGGAGGCCGAGGCGGGCAGATCACGAGGTCAGGAGATCGAGACCACCCTGGCTAATACGGTGAAACCCCATCTCTACTAAAAATACAAAAAAAAAAAAAAAGTTGCCAGGCGTGGTGGCGGGCGCCTGTAGTCCCTGCTACTCAGGAGGCTGAGGCAGGAGAATGGCGTGAATCCGGGAGGCGGAGCTTGCGGTGAGCCGAGATCGCGCCACTGCACTAGAGCCTGGGCGACAGAGAGAGATTCCGTCTCAAAAAACAAAAGAAAAGAAAATGGGTCTACATTCGTCTCAAGTAGTGGAGTCTCACACCTATGCGAGCTATAGATGTACAGGTCTGCATTGCAATGTCTTACACAGGACCTTTCATTCTATTAGGATGAATGTCTTTGGAATGCTGTTAGAACAAAGATATGTTTTCTCATTTATTCATTGCTTTAAAAAATGAACAGAGAAAAAAAGAGAAGAAAATGAAGAAAGAAAAAACTTTTGGAGGGTAGAGAGGTGTAGAAATTATTTCAAATTAGATACTCCTTTTTTTCTTTAATAATAGTTTATCCTTGAACCATAAGCTTTAGTGTATCTAGGATGTCCTGAGGTTACCAGCATGGAAAATTTCCTGTAAGCCAATTAGAAGTCCCAATCCTGATTAACTGAAAGAGGTCAGATACTAACAACTTTCTTTATCTCGTTCTACAAACACCTTAAGCTTAACTAATAAATACATTCACTTTTATAGAATGATGAATTTACTTATTTTGTTAAGTAAATTTTATGACTTATTTTATTAAGTAATTATTACTTATTTTGTTAAGCATATGCACTAAAATTTCTATGATAAAGGAACTTCCAAAAGAGGTTTTTATTAAAATGAGGAATGAAAATGCAAAGTGTCTGAAAGTGTCATTCTAAGATTTGATATGTTTGTTCTTAATAAACAAAAAATATTCTATTGCAAAGTCTTAATGTTTCTTAAATTATCTGTGAATATAGGCACTATGATAAACTTGCATAATTTTGTATAGGTGTCAACACCAATATGTTTCATACAGTTAACAACATAAATGTAAGTTATTAATATGGTTAATAACATAGCTATGGGACATGTTTGCCTGCATTCCTTAGCCTTACATAGGAAGGTCTTGCTAAATTATTAACCCAATGTCATCAGTTACTTCGCCTACTGCTTCCTTTTTAAAAATATATCTGCCTTGCCGTCTGCATCACAGTTTCTCAGAGGATGAACCAGCTGTGACTGGGCACTTGAAATTCTGTTAGTATCGGCACCTACCTAGGACCAGAGAAATTATCAATGAAGGAAAAGAAGAAAAGCTTAAAATACACCAACTGAACTTTTTAAAATAAGACAGCCATACCCTTTCTGTGAATCAACTAAGAAGAATGAGAATAGTATTACGGATGACCTGTGTAGACCAATAAGGAAAAACAAGATGATGAAATTCCCTCCCCATCTCTGCTATTGCAATGATGTCACATCAAAGGAAAAGAATCTCATCAATTCTCCTGCAGTCTCAGGGTTTATGACATCAGCAGAGTAATTTATAGCATTGTGTTTACTCTGGAGCCATTTGATATGTATTAATACATGCAGCAGCAGCTGTCTCTTTTACAAGAGAAGTGTGCTCACATGAGCTCTCTCACCCAAACTGAGAACATAAGCACACTCTAATAGCAAAAGAGGCAGCTGCTGTTGCATGAATTAATACATTATAAGTTACTCTCTCATTTGTTATTCTTTTTAAAATTTTACTCTATTTTAAAAATAAAAATACTTAAGATTTTAAAAGAAATGAAACTTCTACAGAGAACTCATATTATGATTAGAGACCATGAAGTAAATTACATCAGTTTTATTATATTTTTTACAGATCAATTCATTTGCATATCAAAATAAAAAATTTAAGTATTTATTATTTTCAGAACTGAGGCATCTGGTGTCTTTGAAATGCTCAAAGCAGTGAAAGAGAACAAAAGGGTTTCCTATTTTAAGTTTTGATACGAGGCTGAGAATGGATTTGTTCAACAACTTATATATAATTCCAGAAATAGAACTTAGCATTAGTATTCTATTTATTCCATTTACCTTGTAAACATAAAAAAGTTTTGCAAAAAAATGTTAAAAATGGTTTTTAATCTGTCCATGAGTTGCAAATAGTTAAATCTGACATCCATCCTTGGAAATATTTTAAGAATCTAAGTAATTAAGGAATTCCTGACTAGTTATGGCAAGATAACAACATAACAGTCATTCAAACTGCAAGTGAAAAAGAGGAAGAATTGTTGTTTTATCAGCTATCCTTAAACTAATATATAGCTCAGGTAAATCTACATATAGATACATGCTGGCATATATGTAGATATGGCTAATACATAGATCTATTTAGCTATTTAAGATAAATAGATGTAAATGCAATGAAATCCCAAAATTTCTAATTAATTGAGGTACTTCAGATAATACAGATTTTTGTTTTGTTTGGGGTTGTTTTAGTTTAGTTTATTGTCTGTTCATGTGTTGTTTTAATAAACAGGCTTTTAGAAAGCCAAAAGAGAAATTTCTTTTTAGACAAATGAAGAGTTGGTTCCATTTCCTTGATTCCTTTCAATTTCATTTTATAATTTCCTGTTCTCCTCAGTGCTAAGGTTACATTTCCATTTTGTAAATATTGTACTGTGTAAATCTTATACTTCTAATTTTATGCATTATTTTATCATTGTAAAATATCTGCAAATTAGTTTTCTGTTTATCTAGGAAGCTTACGTATTTAATATCTTTTTTTTCATGTTATGCTAGTTCTGTTAACAATATGGCTCATTATTTAATTCAGAAAGAATTTAAAAGGTGTGAGGTTTGTAACTGAAAGTGCTATAGTAATTTGCATTGACCTAATTAGTTCATTTACATGTTGACCTTTAAAACCAGTGAAGTTTTGTAAACCCATCTTGTGGCTCCACCTATTTTACAAAAGAGACCTGGGAGAGGGGATTAAAAAACAAGGTAAGATTGATAAAGAAATACTGATAGTAAACTAAGGGAAAACAAAATTAAAACTGTGCACACCATCTCAATGAATTTTGTAAAACAACCTTAGAAGATTGTTTATATATTTTCTTATCAACTTTTTAGAACAGCAGTCAACTGACTGTACCTTTCTAGTTCCTTATTTCTAATAAGTAATGGAAAAATAAGTATGTAAACCTCTGCATTGTAGTTGAATTTCATGTCTCTAACATTACATTTAAATTTCTGGAATTATAACTAAGCACTCTGAATCCACTATTCTATCATAGATTTGGAATGACATTACACAAAATCAAAATATTAAAGAAAATTTAAGTGTGCATAGCTTTTTTTAAAAAGTGGTGCAACCTTGTATCATTTGAAGAACATAATACCAGTTTTGCAGTGGTTCTAGCTGAAAAGTGATATGGACAGATCAGTTTGAACAAATTCCCGTGTCTGAAGTACCAGGAATGGTTATATTAGGCCGCCTTTCAAAATGCAGGCCCCTTTACTCATTCTTTGTCTACTAATCATTCATTTAAATGCCATATTTATCCCCTCTAATCCAACCCTCCTGCTTTTGTTGCCCACTCTTTTACTGCAAGTCCTATCCCAAGAAATTTCCCATACACCTCCAACCATGAGCTTCTTACCAAATGTCCTTGTTCTAGCTCTCCTGGTTATCCATGTGGACTCTTGACCTTGCTCCCCTCATGGTCCTCTCAAGTAAGGGCTGTCTTTCTCCTGCTCCCCATATTGCAAAGGATCTGAAAGGTGAGGGGTAGCATGGGAAATGATAGAATTTTTCTTATTGCCTCCAGCCAAAGGACTTTATATTAGTACATTCTCATGCTGCTATGAAGAAATACCCAAGGTTGAGTAATTTATAAAGAAAAGAGGTTTGACTCACAGTTCTGCTTGCCTGGGGAGATCTTGGGAAACTTAGAATCATGGCAGAATGCATCGCTTTATAGGGCAGCAGGAGAGAGAATGAGGGCCCAGCGAAGGAGGAAGTCCCTTATAAAACCATCAGATCTCGTGAGAACTCATTCACTGTCACGAGAACAGCATGGGGGAAACCCACCTCCAGGATTCAGTTATCTCCATCTGGTCCCGCCCTTGACACATGGGGACTGTTACATTTCGAAGTGAGATTTGAGTGAGTACACAGAGCTAAACCGTACCACATTGCCTCCTTCATTTAAAAAAAAAAAAAAAAAAACGGGCGCGGTGCTCATCGCATGTCTGTGAATATGACACTCTATTCCTCCTTATCACTATCATACCCTGTCTTGCTAGTCACTTTCCAGAGTTCATTGAAGACTGTAACAATTAGCTCAGTCTTTCTTTTCAGCTATCTCTCTGGGCAATTTAAGAGTCTATGTAGATTATCCCAAAACCTAAGTTGGATTTTTGAGCTTCTCAATTTCAATGCCTTTTGCCTTACTCCGTTTCAGCCACTCACTCCCAAGGCTTATCCTGGGATATGTCAACACCTGGAGCTGCTTTTGTCTGAAATCTTAAGTTCTGGTATACAACTACATGATCCACAATCCCTCCAGCTCTTCAAGCTCTTAGTGAACCTGTCCGTTCCTTTGGTTTCAACTATAAAATAGGCTTAATTTCTTCCTTCAGTTCTGCTACCGTGGGACATTTTAACCTGAATGCTCCACAAGTACTTCAAATTTGGCAGGACTCCAGTGAAATTCTATGTGACATAGGAGTTCAAAGAATGAATTCTCTCCAGAAGATAGTTCATCTTTTTGATGTTGACATTTCTATTAATAGTAGAACCTTCTATCAGTTATAAAACTTTATGATCATATTTGATTCATTCCTTCTTCTTTTGAAATGCCTCTTGAACCTATCCTTATTTTTTCAATGCCATTGTCTTTACCATGATTTCTAAACATCACCATTGACCTGGAAAGTAATTACTGGAGTAAACCTCTTAAATGTTCTCCATATCTAGGATTATGATTTCCATGGTATTCAATAAATATGTTTATGATAAATTTAGGTATGCATGATACCTTCCTAGAACTAACAAATGAGACATCTGAGAGTAAAATTTCAATCCTATCATTCAAAAACATTGTTATTTTCATTTTCTAAGGGACAAATATTATCTTAGTCACATAACAAACTCTTTTTTCACTGGACTAGAACATTTTTTTCCAGATTCCTCTCCTAATACTCTTTTATACATAACTCATTTCCACTCAAAGTCTACCCTAACTCAGTGGTTCTCAAAGTGTGGTTTCCAGAACAACATTAGCATCACTTAGGAAACCTGTCAGAAATAAAATTTCTGGGAGCCCATCCCAGACCTTCTGACTCAGAAATGTTGGATGTGTTTTAACAAGCCCACCAGGTGATTTCAATGCATGCCAACATTTGCGATTATGTTTTCAGCATCACACATGTTAGTGTCATTCTTACCACTTGTAATATACCATCTACGTCTCCTTTTTATAAAGATCATAGTCTATTTCAAGGCTCAAATCAACTAGTCTCTCTGAAAAGATCCCTGCTTTTCTCATAACTTTTACTTGCTAATTCTGCTTCCTAGTCTCTTCCTTGAACTCTCCTATCTCTTTCTGGAGAAAGAGTTAATGGCACTAATAACATACTATCAGTAAGTTTATACCAACTGTTACTTATTTCCCTCAGTCTTCCAACAACCCACTGTAATTTTTATTCAGTGCCACTATCTTATTGAAATGATTTCTCTAAGGTCACCAGTGATTATTCAATTTCACCAAATCCTGTGGACACCATTTTTAAACACCTGACTTCTCGGAAGCAATGTGCATTATTGACTATACCCTTCTTTGTAAAACTCTTTGCTCCATTGACTTCTATACCAACTGCCTCTCCTGATTTCCTCCTACATCAATAGTTACTTCTTTATATTCATTCACAAAATCTTCTCTATTTTTCTCTGAAATATGGCTGCTCCCAAGGAACTCATTCGTAGTCTTCTTCTTTTATCACTCAGTGTGCTCACTCACTTCAACATTCTTAGTTTAAAAACCATTCAAGACTCCCAATTCTGTATCTCCATCTTAGCACTCAGATATCTCATGGACATTTAACTGAACCATCTACTGGATATCTCCATCTTTATGCCCCACCTACAGGCATCTTACATTTAATACATGAAATTCATAGTTGTCTCTCCTCCTATATTCCAGAAACCTTAGATTTATCATAAGCTCCTCCCTTTAACTCAGCACGTCTCTCCATTTGATACATCTTTTAAGCCCAAGAAATGAAAATTGTGTATCTCTATTATCAGTTGCCTTTTCCCAATAATCCAACTTCTATTTTCAGATTCTAGGCTTCAGTTATTCATCTCCTAAAGGTTCTCTCCTTTTTTTTTTTATCATGGGTTGACATCTATGTCCTCCTCCCCATAGTCTTTCTTTCAATAATACAGTTTTTCAAAGTGATTTTTAAGAATTACAAATCTGATCATGATGCTTCCTTTCTTAAGACCTATTAGGTGCTTCCAACATCACTTAGGAGAATAATACCTTAGCTAATCACCTTAGATTCAAAATGGACTATCTGCCGCTGATTTTTCTAGTTCATCATCTGAAAATTTTTGCAAAGATGACATACTTTTTCAAATCTCCACTTGTCTCTTTGTCCTATTGTTTGTCTAACCAACACATACTCACTTGAGAAGGCCTCCTAGTATCTCTCCGTTGCTATATTTTATTATCCTTCTACATTTCTACAACACTTTGGGCATAATTTTATCCTGGCAGTCCATCTACTCTAATGTCCTTCTTCCACTCCTGCTGAAATCTTCTCAGGGCAGGACAGAGAGTATGCTTCATTAGACATGGCAGCTCCAGCTTCCAGCATACTTTCTGCCTTCTAGAGAATACTCATCAGATGTTTATTGAGTGAATGAATATGTGAATATAACTATATTGTCTTAAGGTGCAGATATAAAGTTCATTAAAGAGAAGCAACACTGAGTACACTGCATTCACCAAGGTAATTGGTACCCACATCAGTGTTAGATCTCCACGCCATTAGACAAACCTGTGATCTCAAACATTTCAAAGTTAAATGTGCCAGTTATCTATATGTTTTAGATGTGAATAAGAATGAAGATTTCCTCAGATTTATTTAACATGGTTAGATTTTATATTTCATCATATTGTTTCAACAAAAGTGCGTGACAGAACTTGGTAATAGGTGATTGTTCATGTCCAGAAATAGATTATCAACTCAGAGGCCGAAGCTTAAGGTATTAAAGGTAAGGCAAGCTCTAATTTAGAAGAAACCATGATTTTGTTTTTTGTTTTTGTTTTTGTTTTTGTTTTTTTTTCAGTCTATGGTAAAGCTGACATTTTACAGGTTCCCTCAGAAAACCCAGCTAAGAAAAGCTAGAGATAGAGACTCCAGGAAAGCCTGGTGATGGAGTCTGTGGAAGCCTCACAGAGCCCCACCTCCCTCACTCTGTTGCTGAAGAAACAAGTGGTAGGAAGGGCCTCATGGTTAAAATCTGCCCCCACCCAAATGTCAGAAACCAGTACATTTAAATTTGTCACTTGTACTTGGAACAGGGCTACAGATAAAATAAGTAGAGTTTAGCCAATATGTATAAGGCATATACTATCTGCCAGATACATTTCAGTACCTAGGAATTTAACATGGAAAAAAGTGAGTTAAGAACACATTTTTTATTAAAACAGGGAAAAGAGGACTTAATCAACAATTAGGGTTTACATCACATTCTTAATTCTTTTCCTAGGGCTTGAATATTTCTGGAACCATTCTTCCATTACCTACTTATACTGCAGGATAATACTTTCACTCACATCAACCTAGAGGTGATTGAACATGTGAATCCTCAGCCACTTAAACTGTAACAAAATCTTGCTAATTTCCTCTCTTGTAAATATTTTCACACAGCTTCTACAATCTCACCAGTACCTAACTTGTGATTGTCTATTTTATTAAAGAAGTGATGAATCAACAGACATTCTTCTACCATTCAGTGTCATTACCTTAATAGATTCAGAGGAGGTAGCAAAGAGCAGCGATCCCAGTACTGAAAAGTAGGAAATGTAGAAAAAGAGATGCAGTAACACTAATATGCATCCGTGTTAATCTCTCCTCACTTTGTAAAATGAAGTGCTTCTGCGACTAATCTATGTGATTCCATGACTTGGGTCTGCTTGTTCTTTTGGGCTTGTTGGTCCCAAAATGGGAGTTTAGAGGAGCATCTTGCATAGGTGTCCCATTGCTTTCCAAATGGTAGAAGTCTCTGTATGAGCTACTGTAGAAATTCAAATAATTTTTTTAGGAAGTCAGCCCTTTGCTAGGCTATGGGGGCACCATGGAAGATTCGGAAGGCACATTCAAAGATTAATTAATATTTTCTTCTCATGTTCAAGGTTTTAAACACTTCCTCAGTACAATCTGGCTCTATTTAGCACATTTATGTACTAATATTAAAACCAAGCAAAACAAAATAAATTTTCCAATGCAAGACTCTTTGGGTCTGAATCATCAACTTCATACTCAAGACTGTAAAATGAAGCCAGCCATTGTTTTGTCTCTAACATTCCTAGACCATAAAGACTAAGTAAAACTAAAACAAGTGGATGTGGGAACTGTGGCATTAATTTAAAATATATGTTTTTATTTAAAATAAATATTTACATATTGAGAGTGATACAGCATTTTAACTCTTTCTAATGTCCTAACAATATCATCCATTCTAATCACTATAAAAATCACTAATCATTATTTTCACCAATAGTTACAATGACAGCTGAATTCCTCCATGACACATAAAGTCATAACCAATCCTCAAGGAAAATAGATGTTTTGATATGGATTCCACAAAGAGAAAGGTCCAGAAGCTTCAGGAGTTTAACTGCAGACCTAATACGTGGCAATTTGTTCTGAAAGATGGGGCCTAAAAAGAACTATATACTTTGGGGAGATCAGGGAAATATATCCACAAGAATTCATTTACGGACAATCCAGTCAAATTAACTGCAGGAGGCTATAATCAATCTCAGCCATCTTCCTTTTGGCCCACAGAGTCATTTCTTCATTAGGCATTCTTCCACTTATCCACTTTTTTTCAGAGACATTCCTATTATTCTCTTTTTATTTGGGCACAGCTTCAGAGGGTGTGCAAGAAAAATAATGGAAATGAAATTAAACCCAGTCAGATTTTCAATTCGTTAGTAGCTCTGGATTTCAATTGGGGATGAGGTTAAAATTACTTGCCTTAAAATGAGTCTTGGTAATTAGTTGTAAAATTTAATTGCCCGTGCTTTTCCTATTCCCAATTCCCAGACTAAACAAAAGTTTGTTGTATTTCTTTTTGATTATTCATTTCTTCCTATTGAATGAGGGAGAGAGAAGGGCATATCTGTATTTAAACTTCAAAAAAATTAATAACCCTTTTTAACCTCTATCTGTATCTTTTTAAAATGTAGCATTCCAGCACCTATAGTTTCAAAATAAGAGAAATGCTTCCCCCCAGTATCCAGTGTTCTACTTGTCATTTTTCATTCATATTTAGTAAATATGGTTTTTAGTTATTCTAAACTGCTAAAATTTTAACCTACTAAATTCCTATTTGGCTTAGGAAAAAAATTTTATCAGGCACTAATTTTATCTCTGGAAATATTTTATAATTCCTAAAACATCAATTTAGCTTTGTGGAAATGTCATTAATTAATACTCATTAACGGAAAATACTCACTTAATGATCCATCATCTAAGTAAGCTGTTGACCAATTTTTTCTTAAATTTGTTCATCTTTACCCTATATTTTATTATTAGTTACATTTGTTTACTTTTCTTGAAGACTTATTACATAATATCTGTTTAAATAAGGCCAAATAAACACTAAACCATTTATCATCTAAGACTCAAATATGTGCCCCCTAATGGCATATAAATAAGATCAAACAAGGAATGAAGTTTTCAGTCCTACAAACTGCTACAAGTCAGGTGAACATAACAAGTAGAGAGTATTCCTGTTGTTCAAGAACCTGGTTTGGAAAAGCACTGGAGATCTGGATGATGCTCCTTAATTCAAGTTAATTCGATTTAGTTCAGTTCAACACATATTCAGCACTTCCTGTTCCTGTTCATAGGGGCCAAGGTGGTAGACCGCAGCCGATGTTTAGAAATCCAGATTTAGAGAAGACTTTAGGAATCTACTCATTTTGTTTCAAGCTCTGTTCCAAGGCAGTACCTGAAGAACCTTGAAGGAGATAATAGGGAGGCTGGATGGAGGCGATGCCAAGTGAGCTTCCTCACTCTTCAGTAGGGGATGCCTTGCTTTCGTCTGTTTTCCATACCAAATAAGACTTCAATTATAAACTGTGTTTTGTTACAAAAACATATGAAAAATCTCTAATTTGTCCCATTTTCCCAAATTTGTAGATGAGAAAACTAAGACTTATAGATTGAAGACATTGGGAAAGTACTTGTAAATAATTTATGGCAAAATTAGAAGCTCCATTTTAATACAGTCTTCAAGTCACCACAACAGTTTGAGTCATGGAGCCTAGATCAGCCCCTTATAAGTGTTAGGAGTTTACTAAATGTTATAGTGATAATGCAGAATTTTTTTAAATTTTGTAATCTCTAGGATATACTCTAATGATGATTTAGGAACATCTTTCTAGTGACACAAGGCCACTAGAGGTGATATGAGAACTATGATGTTAAATACAAGAAAAAGATTATTTAAAGAAAAATAAATGATAGTTCTAATTCTAGATGTATATAATTCTACTTTTATAGCACACTACAAGGGTCTCACAGAAAACACTTGATGGAAACTTATTAGGCTAACTGTATATATATTCCTAAGCACACTCCAAGACCTGGGAGAGGCAGAAAGAAAGAAGAAATGCAAGTTTAGAATATGAGATGCAAAGTTTGAATTTACTGGGAAAGCAAACAGAACACATCCGAACAAAATAAGAAGAAGAAACGGTGTGAGTATTGGTTTTATTGTGAATGGAATGGAGAACAATGAAATGAGTGCTAGAAACCAAACTAAGGATAAAGACAGGGTCAAAATGAGTAAGAGAATTTATCTTTAATCAAAAATAATAATAATCACCAGAATAATAATAACCATAAGGTAAGTGGATAACAGATGTGCACATATCAGCATATTACCTAGAAAATTTTGGCCTAATTTAGGAATATTTAGGCAGAAGCTTGATTTGATTCAACATCTATTTAACATCTACTTTGTTGCTGTAATAGTTTCGTTAGGATCACAAATAAAATGAATAGAAAACTTACCTATATCTCAAATAATTTGTCTTTATATATTACTCTTTCATGTATTTTGTATAGAAAGCCTATTTAATGACCCACTGTCTGTAAAACATGTATGTTCTGCTGTTTTTCTGGTGGAAATGAACTTGTGCAGCCTCATGTCTATCTCAACACCTGATTTACTTAGTGATGGGCCTTTGAAATGTATTTGGCTGGATGACAGATGCACTTGGTGTCTGCAGAACAAAGCAAAGCTATCTGACTCATGCAGGGATATTGGACCCAGGACTTTAATCTCATTAGCCTGAGCTAAGTAGCTTTATTTCCCCAAGTAAATAAGTTCTACAGAGAAACTAAAAATTCACCCTAAGTTTTTACATGCTTCAAAGAACAAGAACTCCATCATACATATGCATAATTCAAATCTACCTAAAGTAAATTAAATATACTATTCACAGTTAGCAAACCTCAGGTTTCAAAATATCATGAAGCAACAAATAACAAGATGAATAAACGTGGTTTATTCTCTACCCCTACTTATTTATACCACCCTGGCATCAGCCACAACTTCCATCTGACCTGGCCTATATCTCTTAGGTAGATGTTAGTGTGATTGCTAACAAAAATGATTATTTTCTGTTTGCCTATCTACCTGTTCTCACCCTTCCTTTCTCACCTTGACGAGGTCTTATTCTGAAATACACAGAGAACAAATACGATGGTCACATAGCATTAAGAACACTACAGGTGGTGCCAGAACTATGATGTAAAATACAATAAAAACTTTTTCTAAAAGAAAAATAAATGATAGCTCTAATTTTAGATTTATATAATTCAAAATTGTAGAGGAACATTAAAATGAAATGTTACACCTAAGGAACATTATGTAGCAATGGGAATTTGAATACACATTGCAATATATTAGTTTACACCACAGAAGAAAAAGCAAAAAAAAATATGAGCATCACAGAGGCACAAAACTCACTTTAAGTAACTGAAGACAATTGATAAAAGTTATTCGTAATTGTTGTAACTCTTTCTCAGTTGGTGAGCATGCCTTAGTGGCCTATTTTATTTAATGCTAGATTGACATTTAACACTACTCTAGTGACATATCTTGTTAAGATGGAATATAATGAGATTATCCAGAAAGTTCAAATTACAAACCTTTGTTTTTATCTGAGGCATTCCATTAAGCTACACATTCTCTGGAGAATAGCACCGTTTAAATACATGATGTTGTGTCACATTAACGCCATCCTTTATTGTGAAGAAACAAGCATTAAGTCTATTGGAGAGGAGCTCTTTATGAAAATATTTGGAATCTCCACACCCGTCCTTCACTCAGACTTTAAGTAAGAGTTTCATAAATCTTTTTGGATCAATAAACATTTTTCTATTACATTTCAGGAAAGTTTAAATTTCTTATATGTTCACAGTTCTCTGGCCAATGACTCAGATAATAAAATACATGATCATTAAATTCATGGCATCAAGTTGGGTATAATGTTTAATACTCTAAGAAACAGTATTATTATTTCAAATAATCTCAATATCTTGCAGAGGTCAGAAACAGAAGAGAGGTGAAAAGAGAAAGTCAATCTCAAAATCAAACCTAGTACCACAGAACCAGGGATGGGCATGGGGAAAGGTAAGTAGGTAAAATGTTTCTGGAAGACCTTTATCTATGATATTGGAGAACTTAAAATTGAGTGATTCAGGTAATGAATGCAGGAATCATTGAGTAGTTAGTTCTCTTAATGCTCCTTGTCCATGCCAAAATGGTGTTGGAAAGTTCATCCTCTAGAAGGAGAAAACAAGGTCTAGATCAAGGGTTGGCAAACTGCATAATACAGGCAAAATCCAGTTTGCTGCCTGCTTTTGTAAAGAAATAAAATTTTATTGGAACATGGCCATGCTCATTCATTTCGGTATTGTCTACAGCTACTTTCATGTCAAAAGAGCCAAGTTAAGCAATTGTGTCCGATCGAATGTCTTGCAAAGCCATTTATTTACTGCTAGAACTTCTGCCTACCCATAATCTAGATGATGTGTGGACATCAACATTACCTTTGGAGTAACCAGACTGGTCAATCTTCCAAATCATTCTAATGACAAGATGGCTTCTACAGAGGCACTTCATTGTTCACGTTGTTACTATCCTTTGAAGTAAACCTCTTCTATTTTACTTCAAATTTATAGATTTTTCTCTTCCTCCATGTATCACAGAAGTGATATGTCTTATTGAGTCCAAGAGTATTAACATTGTGGTAAATTCTGCTACTCACTAGCTGAATGATCTTCAGTTGGGTTCTCTGTGCTCTAATTCTTGTCATTATCCCGATCAACTTCAGTATTCATGGAGCTGATACATTTCACATTGTAGCCTCAAAATGACCTACTTATCTCCAAAATTCTTACTCACCTTCCTTGAGATGTTTCTTGCTCATTTACAAGATAGGAATATGGGGTCTATCACCTAAGATTGTTGTGAGAATCAACAAGATAAAATATAGTGATAACTTTTGTCGCATGGTAATTTAAAAGCTTTAAAATTGTGGTAGGTTCCAAGGTGCCGGGTGTAGGACAATATCTCTTCTGGCTCCTCCCACTACCATTTCACCTCATCTTGGCACCCTCACTTAAAGATATGCTTCCATTTATCTGATATCTGTTTACAATACATACTGTTGACCTTGCTTCAATAAAATCTGGGTTCCTTTCCATCTCCACCCCAGCCCCCTTAGTCCCCAAATTCTCTGCTGATATAGGGCAATCATTCAACCCCTCTTTCGCCATTTCTCCTACCTCCACCCTCAGCGAAAACTAAATAAAATAAATATGTATAAGACACATAAAATTGTATTACAATCTACCACAGCTCGTTGCCATTTTCAGACTTCTACTTTAACACTCCCATTCAAAGTCTCTCCTCTTTAAGTCTAATTCCATCCTGCTATACTATTTTCTACTTCTCTTTCTCTGCATAATCTGCCAATTAGAGAGCCACGTGCTCAAATTTGGTACTAGCTCACATTCTCTATATCCTGTCTTTGAACATTAACCTAGTAGATGTTACTCCTTTAAATAATGCATTCAATAATCTATTATCAAAATTTGGGGAACTTCTTAATACAGATTGCCTGCCTCAGCCACCCTAGTTCAGCCATACACTTCTACAGTACCTTTAGACTTTGTTATCACTTGGATCTGTTTTGCTTCTGAAATATTTTGCTTTGATATACTGCACTCTGATCACAGCCTTATATCTTCCCATTTTCTCAATCCCTTATTTTCACTTTACCTGCTCAAAATTCACTAAGACATAACATAAACTTATATTTTCTATTTTGTTCCCAGTTTCCTACCTCTCAAAACCTCTAGCTTCACGTCTTTTCCAATCTAGCACAGAGAACAGACATCCCTCTCCATCATAATATCTTCATTACCAAATATCATTTTGCCACATTTACCACAAATGCTCACACTGGAATCAATCCAAATGTCCACCTTCAAGGAATGGGGACCAAAGACAGTCTCAGTAAGAATGGACCCAGTGGAGGTAGGCAGTGGATTCTGGGAACAAATGATATAGTGGGCATATTATTTTCTCTTTAGCTAACTAATTCTTCTGTGTCCTCAGTATATATATACTTTATATATATATGTGTGTGTGTACATATACACATATATGTGTATATAAGTGTGTACATATGTATACATATATGTGTATGTACCTATATTTGTATATATGTATATATGTGTATATGCATGTATATATGTGTGTGCATACATATATGTATTTACTTAGGTGATTTATATGCACACTATAGTTTGAAATGCACTGTTATAGCACAACTCCTGCAAGGCAATGGTGCCTTGCATTACTTTGTGTGCATAATTTCATTAAAAAGGGTGTTAGAGGCCCAAAAATAAAAAAAAAAAACCCTGGTTGCAGTACTGCTTCTATCTTCCTATGTTATATTTTGGAAGTCTCTTAATTTTACTTAATTTCAGCTTTCTTTGCTACAAAAATGGAGAAAATAATACATAGCTTCAAGGGATATTTGAAGATTAAATGGCATTAGTTTTGTGAAAGTACATTTCACAGTACCTGATACATAAGTTTAATAAACATTGATTTTATATTTACCTTCCCTAGAGTGAAATTTCTTAGAATGGAGGAATTGTGTCTGATATATTTTTTAGGTTCCCCAGTGACTTAGGTCAGTGTAAAGCATGCTCCAGAAGGCAGGGAGCCCAGCTGTTTGTTCACTGCTCTATTTCCACATAGAAGGTGGTCAATAGTGTATATTGGCAGGGGGCGGGAGCATGGAATGTCTTATAGTGAATGACTATTATTTGAGAAAGTCGTGGCAATATAAAACCTATAAAAAGGGTTTAGAAGTAATAGAGTACTTAGTTTGGAGAAGGAAAAGCCTTGGATAACTTTAATAACTGAATTCTAACATATATTTACTAAACAGAGAAAGACATGTTCGACTTTTTTCTGTTCTTACTACTTCTCACAATGTATATGAGAAAACAAGACAAACTTTTTAGACTATCATATCCATAATACCACTATTTGTTTTAGAGACAGAAAGATGTACACAACAATAGAGTCACAACATGCTAAAAGTATGACATTGTCTGATTGTCCTGTTTTCAGTTACCCAAATGTAACTGGGAGACAGAGCTGAGTTGGTTACCTCTGAGGCCAAGAGAAAGGAGAGTCTTGTTTCTCTCCATAAGTACTTTCTTGGGAAAATAACAGGTAATTTTCTACATACTGAGACTCCCAGGCCTAACTCAACGGGAGAAAAAAATTTAAATATCTCCTAATTTTTGCCAACTAATTTTTCAGGTTAAGGTCAAAATAGTTAACATTGATAAACCCATTTTTTATATAAAATTAATTTTTTTACTAATATGTATTATTTTACGAACTGGTTGCAGTGAAAAGTTGTAATGGTTTCTTTCCTCAGGATCTTTGTGAATGGGACTGAATTTGATGCGTTTAAATTTGCTGCTAAGAGTTAAATTATTTCCTCTAGCCTTCAGCCCTAGAATCCTGTCATTCTGTATTTCAGCAAGACTAAGCTATGAACAGCTTAAAACATACAGGTAAATAGTTGGTTTCCTTTGTTTCCATGTCCCTATTCAACTGACATCAGCAATTAACTTTATTCCTATTCTTTAAGAGTCTACAAGGTTCCGTGAGCTGTCAGTGTTCACATCACATCCACTGTCCTAAGTACATCCTTAACCCAAAATCAGTATATTTTTTCTTTAGCCCACTGGGACTTGATATGTCACTTCACACAATGTAATTTCCCATAAACCATAAATGACCTTTAACGCGTCAGTGACTGCATCAAATGTTATGATAAGTTTTTAATGACTGAATAATTTGGGGACTATTGTAGAAAAATGAAATGACAAAAAAATGTCCAGAGGAAAATATGAATCATTTAGTAAAAAGAGTTAAAAGGATTTTTCTCCTTGTATCTGTGATGCCTATAAAAAAATGTAGGTTTATGTGCCTTCCTGGCCTCTATTTTACCTCTTCTTTTCAGCATTTAATATAATATGTAATCTACAAAAAGCTAACTGTCTTGAGGCCTAGACCTGCCCATCATCAACCATACCTCGAACCTCACAAATTCAATCCTAGATGCATGAAGAATAATGTAGTCCTTTGTTGCAGATTTTCCAGAAGGGGAAAGAATGGGTCACAGAAAGCTTTGAGCAGTGTTGAGCAAAACATGCTTAGCGCTTCACCAGTCTCAACCCCCAGGGACCCCCAAATAGACTGTGCAGGAACCACTCTGTCTCTCCTATGCACACCCTCTCCATGTAGCCTCCACACTGCTGAGTCTCTCCTCTTCTTCCACCATGAGCCCTATGCATGGTCTCTCCGTGAATACTATCCTCTGCAAAGTGCAGCCACGTTGCACACTCTGACTCTTTCCAGCAAGGCCCAGCCTCCTGAAGATGTGGGGAATAAACTTTTAACTACAATTCAATTTAATTTTAAAAAATTACAAAGTGTATAATCTGTGTTCAAGGCCCATGGCCAAGTGCTATGAAAGTCGGGAGAGGAACAAAGAACATTTGCATAGTTTTGGCCCACCAAGAGCATGCAATGTGGTGAAAGTGAAAAAAAAAAAGAGGAGGAGTGCTAAAGAAATGTGTAATTTTATGTTGCATATTGTGAAAGTGCTGAGAAAAAAACCCTAAGTTTTAGATAGGAGATGAGAGAAATAACTAATTTAAGTGGGGAGATTAGGAAATGAATATCAGAGAATGAGCCATTGAAGCTATGAGTATAATTTCAATAAGCAGAAAATGCATCTCATACTGAAGAAAGATGATAAACATAGGCAGATAAATTTGAAAGTACATTATGTGTTTGGGGAGTATCATATTGTCATTAAGACAAGTGGAGGATAAGGAGTATATGGAAATGGGAAGTTGGTGAGAGATGAAATTGGAAAGTGAGTTTGAATCCATTCAGTTTTTTAACAGATAATATTTGGGTGTCTATAGTGTGCCAAGGATACTGTGTTAGATGCTGTAGTATATGATGAATAAAGGTGAACACATATTTCCTGCTGTCATCTAATTATATCATAAAGCATGCCGTATATAAACAAGAACTGTAACTTGTGACAAGCCAGTGAAGAAGAGATTAATAGAATGAGGGCACATTGCATGGGGGCCTGGCATGAGGGCCTACCCTGCTCTGGGAGTTCAAGGGAGGCTTTCTTCAGGAGGGGTTACTAAAGTGGAGATACAAAGGATTATATTTCACCAGGCAAAAAGGTGAGAGGAAAAGAACATGATGGAATGGCACATTCAAAACAGCACAATATGAGGGTAAAAACTGAGACCTAAATCTGGAGATGTGAAAAGGAAACAATTTATGCATGGCCTAAAGTCTGTCATCAGAGGATTCAGGAATCACTGAAGGTGATGGGTAGTATTGATCTAAAAAAGAAACTTTTCCTTAGTCTACCAATCTAAGAACTTGGCATAGAAAAGATACATGCATATCCCATTTAGCATAGGGAATGCATTTTTATAAGCAAGAGTGCTGAATCAGCAATAACTGAACCATCCCTAGAGATGAATGCTCTCAGCATCATCTAGAGAGAAGGATGAAGTCACTCTTTCATACTCTTCCAATCCCCTGAAATCATGGTGTATCATGACTTTCTATGTTTGCAACTATATTTTCTATAATAGTTGATCGTTACTTCCATGCTGCGCTGATGTTTTTAATGCCCTTTATGATGCCAAAGCCCTAGTCCTTAATTGCCTACGATCTTTACCCGGTTTTTCTTACCATTTCATTAAGTTTCTTCATCCATTTACAAAAATTAATTTTTATGCTTGGTAAGATATTCCTTGCTTGTGTTTTTGGTGGGTGGGCAAATTCATTACATTTTCTGGCAGCCATCCTAAGTAAAAAATATTCGCAGGAACATACAATAATGACAAAAGAGAGACTGAAATTGAAAGCATTTGCAGGATGGTACACTGACATTCATTGGCTGAGAGAGTAAGTCTAGCACAAACTGTCACCCTAGCTCGTACTGGCTGAGAGGCTCTGCTAGCACACAAAGCATGGAGAGCTATATCTAGACAGTTTATGGTTGTATTATATATAAGTATGCATATAGGTTAATCATGGAAAGAAGATTTGGAGACAAATAGCACCATAGTATGTTAAGGAGTCTTATAACAAACAGGGACACCAAATTGAGCTTATCTATTTGGATAGTTTGTAATGATACAATCCTATATTTTTTATGCTTGGCAATATTTTTGTGTAATGTTAGCAGAACTATAATAACTAACTTGGTGCGTTTAGGAGAACATGTCTCGGTGCACAAAATATATGAAGGCATTAGTGAGGTGAGCCAAAAAAGGAAGATTTTTTTCAATGACAAAAAATGACAGCTCCAAGTTGAGAAAAGATTGCAACTAAAAGGAAATGCGCAGCATCACTCCTGATAACTTCTGTTACAGGATCTGCTCTTCAAGCCAATAACATTATAATGAACAAACACATATGCAAATGTATAACTAATAATCAGGGCTAAAGTAACGTGTGGTCTTGTGAGATTCACATGGAGGGGAGTTGGGGGTAGTGATACAAAGGATTTAAATAAAGGGAGGACAAAAAGTGAGATTACAAAAGGGGGATGACTTAAGTGATAAATACAGAGGAATCCAGAAAGCATGGGATATTGAGAACTTTATTATTTTTAATATGCTGCGCATTAACTCATTCATTTTTGGTAAATGAACAAACTCCAGGCAGGAAGAAAATGGCATTTATTCACCTGGTGGCTTTTGTTCACTGACTTAGACTACAGCAATTGTGGTCACTTCTCCTTTTGAATGTTCCTTCTACCCCTTGATACCTCCAAAGAAGTCTGAGCCAGGCCAGGAGAATTAGAATAAGGAAGTCTAACAGTATTAAGTAGTAAGATATGTGTTTTTGAGAAAAACATCCAGTTTCAGTTTGGAGAGGGATTTAAAAGAGGTAAGAACAGATTAAGCGAGACCAGCACAGATATTACAGCAGCAGCCTAACCAAGAAAGGATGGTTTCTTGGACTAGATCTTTTCATGTCATGATAAATAATTCTATGCTTATTTTTCTATCCCTGATCAGCCATATTGAAGTTCCACTGCACAGCAAAGCCTGAACAGCCTCTTATTGACTCAGCTTACATTAAGAAGAAGCATTTGCTTTTTTTTCCCCACTCCACGCTATTCCAATCTGTTGCCCTCTGATATTCCCAGATGGTTGCCGAGTCACATTCTCTACCACCCTTTCACCACACACTCCCACAGCTGCTGGGCAGTTCTCCAAGTCCTCTCCAGTCCTCAAGGCTCTAACTTCATCTGCAGCTTTAGCAGTAAGGTGGCAGGCAACAACTACTGATAAAATTGCCTTGCGGGTGCCTGGCATTATTCATTGCTATTTCATGCATCCTAACCATAATTCTTCAAAGAAAACCTTGTTCCCACTCCCTGGATGCAAGAAAAGGAGACTTGTGGGGAGCAAAAAGGTTTGGTTCAAATCATGCAATGACCGGACTGATTTGAACTCGCGTCTGTATGACCTCAAAGTTCTGGACCTTCTCACAACATTGTGCTGCCTCCTAGTGGAATGTCTGTCTTTGGCCTACTTTTGTAGTACAAAATACCAAAAAAGTCATTATAATTTTGAGCTGCTTTTAAAATAAAAAGAATATTGATATCTAGTTCCTATATGGGGCATGCCATGGAGCTTAAAAGGGAATTTACTTTCTTCTTAGGTTTTCAGCTATCTACTGTTGCTGAGAGAGGATAAATCAATAAGCTATCTACATCAAATCTTATGGTTACTTTTTGTGGGGAATAGGGCATCTTTTTTTATAATTCTAATATAAGGTATCACATGGAAGTCACTGGGCATGGCTTAATAAAATGATCCTAGGATGATAGATATTCAACAAAAGCAGGATGGAGAAATGAACAAGAGCTCAAAATAGCAATGTTACTGAAATAACAGTAACAATACCACCTACTCTGTACCAGCAGTGTTCACGTTACTTTTCAGATGCTGAGCCCTTTAATCTCCTATGAGGCAGGCATTCCTGTCTATTTTATATGTGAAGAACCTGAGGCTTAGAGAAATCAACTAATCCATCCAAGGATGCAGAGCTCATGAGAAGAGAAGATGGAATTATAATCCAGGGCTGCATTGCTTCAAAATTCTTGCTTTTTCTACTATGTGATTCCATCTTCCTGCTTAGAAATCTCTATGCAATAAATTAAATAAATTTTTAAATGTATTTCATAAGGCACTACAAGAAATACCATGAGGAAAACAAAGATGAATGAGACAAAAATAAATCGTGGTGGCTCCCCTCCAAAAACTCCCCATCCAGAAAAAGTCTTCTAAAATATTTAGCAAACCTTTCTGACATTCTAGTGGTCTAACCATACCTTTAAAAATCCATTTCCCTTATCCCAGTGAAGGGTACTTTCCTCATTATATGCTTCCCATTTTAACTTAAACAGGAAACCAGTTCAAAATAAAGTCATCGATATTTTTAACTTGACCTTTCTATCTGTATGTATATGATATCTGTCTCTCTCTCTCTATATATATATATGCATAAATATTCATTCTACATGTAGATATATGCATAGGCCTAAATTAATTAAAAAGTAATTAATTTTTAAAGCATTCATATATAAAGACAACAATCTTTTTTAAAAACAATTCATACTTTATACGAAATAGGAAAGTAGAGAGCTGCTTTTGCTTTGTATGATCAAACGAATGGACTTAATGTTATGAAAATATATGGCATTTTTGTTATTTCTTCCCTGTTCATTCAATTCACTAATCATAGCATCATATTCTACTCAGAAATATGTATAAGTCAAATTGACATATTCTACTTTTTAGAATATTAACAAAGTGCCAGAACAGTCTCGCACATGGTTCCATCTCAGTTAAACTTGATACTTTTTCCAAAATGATTACTGGGAAAACAAAAACAATGACTTCCATGACCACATTATATTGCAAGTATAGATAGTAATTTTGATGACTACAGTCATATGTCAACTAAATATATGACCAAGATGATTAACACATTTTATTTTGATCATCAAGTATCAATCAAAAGACAATGACTGGCACTCATGAGTGACTAGTTCTGGATTTGAACTGGTGACCTGAAAGTAACAGGTTCTTTACTTTCTGGTGTTCAAACTAGTCCCTAAAATCATACACTCCCCCAGTCTGATATCCCTAGATTAGTAATTGGACACGTAACAAAGCAACAGATGGCCTGTAGATTTCTAAAGACGTAATGTTGAAATGGTTTGTCTTTTCTTTTTGGTCTTCCTTTGCCTTTCTAGTGTGACGGTTTAAAAAAAAAAAAAAACACTTATTTTATAGCATCCTGTTTAGATGCTGCAGGTTGAATTTTTGCACAATCAACCATCAAATATGTTTCGAATGGAGGAGAAATGAATCTTTGCTGGAGAGCCTTTGCGGAGTAATGCGATCCCCAGAGAGTCAGAGCAGCACTCACAGACAGATGCTCAGTGAACTAACTATCTCCTAACTGCAGGGGTGGCCTACCTCCTGTATAAATGTAAAGTCCCATGAAAGCTAAAAATAAAGGGAACATAGAAAAGTAATGTAATGTGTTCACCATTTTGGGCTTCAGAAGTGCACTGGCAAGATTCCCCTTGGGATCACTCCACTTTAGTTTGTTTCTCTGTATGTCCTACATCATTACCTTCTTTGAGACACCTGAACAGTTCATGTTTCCTTAACCGGAGCTATGCCGTTAAGAGCAACCCCCAAAATCCTTCATTGCAAAGAAGGTCATTATATAGTAAATAGAAACCTTAAGAGGAAAAATCCTATATCAACTGGTGGTATAATCCCCAAGGGGAAACAGACTTTAGTTGAACAATCAGAAACCTGGCTTGCTTTATGGTGTTTACACTGCTGCTTGCTAATGGATCACCATAAAGGAAGCAAAAGGGCTCTTACACCATTGAGTAGGCTATCATGGGAGTCTTCTGAGTGTGCCTTTTTTATTTGCTGCAGTCAGGTTAATGAGCTCACCAGCCCACTTGATGTTGAGGACTTTGTAACAAAGCAATCTCTCATTAAATGCTGCCTGGCACCACTCTCTTGAAGCAAAGGGACATTCAGATTATTGAATGCCTTTGTACTCCTCATTCCTACCAGGCTATGGAGTCCAGCAGTGGCATCAGGCCCACACACTTCCTGGCAGGCATCCAGTCATCCGCCTGCCCTCTTCAAACTGCATGGGCATTTGCCAATCTAAGCAGCACTGGTAGGCAAACAAGCATGGCACACGACTCCTTTGGCAGAAAGCCAAATGTGCAGCTGAACAATCTAATTTGTTTCTACTGTAGAGGGAAACATTCTTCCCCATTCTTTCCTATTCAGTTGAATTTACACGTAAAAGTTTTGTTATGGTACAAAGGAATGTGCATTTATCTACATTTCCTTTCTGCTTTTACACCTTTTTAGTCTCAACAGTGTAGGTCATGATTTTGTCTGTGGCTTTATTTTAAGTACCTCCTGGCTGACAGTTTCTTCAATGAAGTGACCCCAGAGTGTTATCAGCTAGCTAGCAGGTGTGTCTCTATTCAGAATCTTGTAGACAGAAGTGCATCCTGGGTAAAGAGCAATCTATGCACACAACCAGATCTTTTCAACATTACTCGTGAGATTTAATGGCGAGCTGTCCTAAAGAAAAAAAAAAAAAAGCTAAAAAGATTTTTTTCAAGTTTGACTTTTTTAGAGTGTTGACAATGCCCCGAGACATACTAAGCTAAAATAGGATTATACAATTTTTTTTAAAAATGCATTTTGTTATATTTTAATAAACAATTGTATCTTGTTATTAGTAATTTCTCTTTCCAAGCTATTAAATGCTTACTTTTAAAAACTTCAGAGCACATTGAACAGATGCTCAAAAATTAAGTGTAATTTTAGCTGTGGTATCACATTTGAGCAAAGATGAACGTGTAGGGGTATTTTGAGATGAATTAAATAAAGCTATAGCCATAGTTACACACTCTTATTCTATTCAGTTTTCAAATAAAATCTGTACAAAATTCTTCTCACTATTTTAGGATGGCTTCTCAAAAAAAAATTTTTAATTATCATAATCTTAAAAAATCAGAACATTTTAGAGATCTGCACATACTCAGAAAGCGGCTCACCTATCAAATCTAGTGAAAATAGTCTACCTATATCCTTAAATTTATTAACAGGCTATGGAATGCAAATTCATAACTGCTCCCTGACAAAGATTCAAATTTCAAATCAAGCCAAATTAAAATGAAATATAAATATGTAGTTTTAATACTTATCAAATAGCTGTGAAAAATAAAGTCATCATAAAACTAGCACACTTTTCTCTCATGCTTTCCGAATACCACAATTGGGGAGATAGTGATGTAACAATACTAATTTAATTTTTTTATGCTTGCATGCTAAATCATGTTTCCATTTATATCATAAGATATGAAGTTTAAGAAATAGCAGCATTGTGGAATACAAGCCTGGAGTTCTGCTCTATAGATCATTCATACTGCTTATTGCATAGTTTATATCTGCATGTTTACAGTTTGCTTAAATAATGTTAATTTAAGTACTCCTAAATTTTGAAAAGTATTAGTAGTGTTCATGCAACTTGGTATCAAATCTAATGGTTATTAATTTTGTACATATTAAATTTTATAATAAAATTTCAAAAAACTTTCATTTCAGATCATTGTACTATAGATTAGTTTCTTGTTGGGTTCTAGGTATTGTCTGCTCAAATAATACGGTAAATATTTAAAAACAAATTTAGAATTCAATTCAGTCACTAATTTAATTTAACATCATTTGCAATCATCTTTATGAATTATCAATTAAGGAGAAATACTAAACAGAAAATGCATGTTAATAGTCTAGTATATCTGGTTCATGCTTTTAAGAAGAGAGTAGATTTAGATGAAATTTATGTTGCTCACCATAATCTTTCCTAATGGAGGGGATGGAAGTATTTTAAAAATACAAGCTACTGGCAACAATAACAAAACAATCCGAGATGACAGTAAGAAATTAGCTGGTTTGTAGCACGAGCTTTTCCTACTAGATGGGTGTTCTTTACTGTTCTTACGGATGCTTCAAACTGATGAAGGTTTATCCTATTTTCCAGGTATACATATTATATTCACATCTTAGGTTAGTCTGGATATTTGAAGTCTTGGAAACAAGGTATTCATGTACTCCTTTAACTAGGTTAAGTGAGCTAACCACGTATTTTTGTTTAATTGTAGACACAGCCTATAACAGCTTTCAAAGAAGTCTGTCTTGACTATCTGAAGTACTAAAATTCTTCATTACAATGACCTGGGAAACTTGCTATCATCTTTACTGGCACAAAATCTATGGAAAATTGAGAACTGCCACAATAACGGAACATTGTATTGTTATTATTCTAATAGAGTCTGCAATTTCAGAGTATTTTTAGAGGAATAGATTCATTTTAAATATAACTATGCAACCATCTGAGAAAATTTCATAGTAAATGTTAGAATATGACTTATTACATGTGAAATATGACTAAAGAAAATTCATGTACATTCTTGGTTTATTCTTTTCAAATATTAATACCTTTGTTATTACTTCAGCTGATTTTTTAAAACTCTACAGTATTATAATTTGTGATAGCCATCTTGTCTGACATATTATTATTTATTCACTAAATTTGTGTTGCTAAAGTAATAAATTAGATGATATCAAGAAATCTATATGTATGTGAACATGTATGATCAGATGTTATGACACAGCCTATGCCATTAGATGCTGGCCAATGCCTGTTCAATTTTTTTAAAAGGGTCTCACTATAATACAGTTACATATACATCAGCACATTTTATATGTATGCTAAAAAGGATTCTGCTATTAAAATAACAATTTATATTGAAAAACATCAGTATCAACTGAAGATGTTTAAAAACCAGAATCCTAGCCTATCTTAAATGATTCGAATAAGCAGATTGGTTGGCCAAATTCCCTGCAAGCAGTCTTCAATTTTTTATCTAGCTATTTATAGAAAGCCGAAGAAACAGCTGAGCTGACTGAAGTGATGTCACATTTGCTGATGGAATGGTTTGTTCCAGAGCACACTCAGAGGCTGCATGAGTCTTCTTAAGGTTTGGTACACAACCCTAAGCAGTGAGAAGGTGTAAACACGGGCATTTTTCAGCCCCACCAATCAATATTGCATTGATGACTTTCTACTGACCTTTAACCCTATGAGGAATACCAATAGCACCATACTGAATCTTCCCGTCTTTGAGGGCTGCCTAGCATAAGCTACCAATTTTACAATCGATCAAAAGTCATCTCTGTGAATAAAGCTTGAGATTTCAGGCAACAGCAAGCAATTTTTGAAAGGTCAGGGCTGGGTTTTTATTTGCTTGACCTGTGCTTTCAACTTGTATCATAGTTCCTTATAACCACTAAAAGTAGTAAGAAAATTTCAGATTTTTTCCCCGTGTATTTTTAGTAAGCCTTTGGGCATTTTCACTGTCCCTAAAAGAATATGGTTGCATGGCAACCTTCACAGTTGCTATGGAGACTCCATGTGTAAGCAGCTGCTGCAATCAGCATTAACTCCAGGCTTGCAGGTTTGTCATTCCAATACATAGGGAGGGGAAACAAATAGGACAGCACATTGCCATAAAGGGGAAGTCACCTAGATAATGTCACTCACAAACATATGTTCCACAATTATTCTTTCCACTGTTTTATTGCTGCAATTATAGCTAAACTAAGATTACAAAATTATATGGTTTTAATTTGCCTCTATTGACTATGTTTCACTTCCATTAAAATTAAGTTTGAACTCATTTACGTAGAAAACCATTGGCTTTCGGGAAATTTTTTTTTTTTTTTTTTTTTGCTTTCTCATTTAATGTCAACAAAAAGAAAAAAAATCAATGCCTATAGAAACCTTTGTATGAAACCAACAACTTAGTCAAAATATAAATTAACCTAACATATAAAGTATGGTCTCATCCTAAAGTTCCATCTGTATTTCTAATATTTTCAGTTGTTTCAGGCACGACTACAAAGATGGCTCTGATGACACTGATCCAAGTCTTTAAAATGTAAGCAGAAATGACAGTTAAGCCATCTTAAGCCCCTATCCTTAACTCATCCCATCAAGCTTAAATATTGCAGCATGTGATCCCAATATCAAACTCCTTAAGAAGAAAACTCAAGCAAAGAGAGGTAGGAAAACTATTGCCGACACTTTTTTCAAACTAATTTTTTTCTAACCCTGGTGAGCTGAAATATTGCAAGAATCCTTGCTATCACAATATCGGATACATTTATTACATAAAAGGATATCTTTATGCACAGATACAACATTATTAACTGAGGAATAGCTTGCAATGTAGCATTAGGTGCCCACAGTTTTTGCAAATACAGGCTTAACATCCCCAAAATAATAATCACTTACTTTTCTTATTCTAATATTCCAATTTCTCATTTGAAGATAGGATACTTCTACATAGAAAGCTAAGATTATCACTAAAAATTAGTACTTTATCTAAGGGCACTGTAACCATTTGCTAATTTATATAAAACTCACTAGCAGCAAGTAAAGAAGCAGGTTTTATTATATTTAATCAGATTATAGTGGTATTACAGTACTTTTGCTCTACCATATAGAATGGTCACCTTTTTATTTGTAGCTTTTGGAGTTTTTAAAATAATTAGGAATCCACAAAATAAAACATGTATCAAATTTATTTCTGTACTTACATAAATTGCTGAAATATAGCTGTGTTAACACAGAACTTCATAAAATTTTAAGAAAGACATAGGTTGTTTCTAGTGTTTAAATCAGTTATCTGGTTTTAATATTTATGTCAAAACTGATTCTTACTATTTTTATTATATATCACTTATAGGCTTACATCAGATATGTCAGACAAAATATTTCTTGAGTTAAATCCTAGTATACAAAAACCATGTATAGATGTATACATGCAATATTAGTGACATTACCTTTATATTGGTAGAATAGCACATGTTAATAAAACATAATTGCCCATTCTAAAAAACCTTAGTTAGACACATTTAAAAAGTGAAATTTAACAATAGCTAAAAGGTAGTACATTAATATGTTCATGATTAAAATAAAGCACAAAAATTTCAGAAACTTGTAATTACCATTTTAATGGATCTTTGAGTAGATATCTAATTGCACAATTCATAGATCCTTCTTAAAAGAACCAAATTTTGAGTTATCCAATGTTAGGATGATTTTTTAATCTCATGTTTTCGTTTTTCACCTCTTAGCATATATTAAAGCAAACATTTATTTTTTAATTGCAGTATAATAAAAGACATATGCATTCTCCTGCAGACCTTGTTCACTACCATTTGAATGGAAGCATATTTAGGTTTAGAGTATCAAGATACTGTCTAGAAACCCTGAAAATGAAAACTCCAATAGACCCTTAAACATAGCAGCATTAGCAGGTGCTGCTGTAATACACAAATCCAGATAACGTTAAATGACCTATTTTTAAAACCTGTCCAAGAAAACTGACATCAAGGAATTGAATTCTTTGCCCTTTACTTTAATAGTTCCTTGTCATGCAATCTTCCAATCAGAAAGGGTGATCACCACAAAACAAATTCCCAAGCTGATACATACACCAGGGGCATCTTCTGCAGTCCTGTAGAATGGTACTTAGGGCCTATTCACTGCAGCTTGCATTTCACTGCAATATAGGGCAGAGAACTCAAAATCAAGTAAATGCAAATTTACTTACCGGGATTTAAAACCAGGTCTTTTAGGTAATATGAAATGTAAAATCCTATTGGATTATTTAAATATTGATTACTTCTCAATACATTTTATATTAGTCTGGAAGATACTACATTTCAATTTGTATAATGAAGATACTTTAACAACAAGCATTTTAGTTTGCAGAATTTTAAAGTGAAATTACTATTTAAATTTGCCATTGCTAAACTAACCAAACCATTAGAGTTTTTGAATTCTATGTCCCCATTAATACAGCAAAGGATACTCCTATAGTTGAAACTACAAGCTACACTTCAAAATGGTTTTCTGATGAACAAGCCATAACTGCTATTTTCTGTAAAAGTGACATGAATCCATAGAGCAATTATTTGGATAATTTGAGCACTAAACCCCATGACTGTGAATGAGGAGGTTTTATTTGGCTTGAGTAATCAGAATTAGCTGTGTACATTGAGTTCAGTATGCCAATTTCAACTAAATCATTTTTATAGCTCACTAACGTAAGGAATAAATGTAACCTTTTTTCAAACTTATTCAAAAAACTTCAAAGCTATAGAAAATTTGAAATAGCATAGCAAACATTCATGTGTCCTTCACTTAATTTGACAATTGTTAACATTTTTGCCACATTTGTTTTTGTCTCTCTCTCAGTCCAAAGTAATTGAATATTGGCAAAATCATGTTTCAACCTAAAACATGTTTTCTTACACTGAACCATTTGAACTTAAGCTGCAAACATCATGACATTTCACCCCTACATACTTTAGCCTGTGCCTCCAAAGAGCCAGGGCATTCTTCTACATGAACTACAATACCATTATCACTCAAATTTAACATGGTTGCAATAGCATTCTCTATTATAAAGTCCATATGTATAATTTCTCCAGTTCTCTTGATAATGTCTTTTATAACTGATTTGAGAGGAGAGAATCTGAATCCAATCAAAGGTTATGGACCACACATTGCATTTAGCTGTATGGCTTTTTATTCACCTTTCATCTAGAACAGTTCCTCAGCATGTGTCTTCTATGCAATGAAATTTTTGAAGAACCCATGTCAGTTGTTTAAATGTCCCACAATTTAAATTTCTTCCAATTGATTTTTCAACAATTAAATTTTAGGTTAAACATATTTGTCAAGAGTACTACAAAGGTAAAAGATAATAAAATGTCTGGCCATGAAAGATTACCTTCTGATAAAGAACTGTACACAGCTTCTGTCCCTGGAGTGTTCATTTTTCTATTAATAACTTGAGTAAATTGCTAGGAAAGCATAGTCATTTGCTACTGTCACTGAAAATATGAAATCTTACAATTCATTTAAAATAATTTGGTTTATTAGACTTTGGACCTGGATCCCTTAGCCATTTCACTTGTGTTACTTACAATGAAAATGCAGGGTATCTGAATACTTTGTGATTAAATTTCCTTCCTCCAACCCACCCACCTCCTGACAGCTGATAGAATGACCAGACAAAAACTAAGGAGTTTCATGGCACCTTTGTCTTCAAAAGCTAACACTGATTTTTTTCTCCAAACATTATTAAATATATAGTATATTTATTATATCAGCATTGCATCTTTGGAACACCCAGCAAAAAAAAAAAAGCAGAAAATTAAAATTATCTTTTTTCAAAAAAGATCTCCCAGTCTAGTCCAGAGAGTGAAAGCTAAACAAAATTGTTTCCATTAATTTTTTAAATAATTCTATAATTTAACAATAGCATTAAATAAACTAATATAAATACATTTTATTATTTTAAAAAGTAGGGGGATACGTATTTGATAGAAAATAAACTCCAAAATGTCTCAAGAACATTCACAATCTACGTATTCTCAACCCTCCTGGCAATTTATATGTGCAAATGGAGTTTTGTCATTTTTTTAGAACAAAAAATCAAGAGAAGATCCTTAATATTTCCTTTCTAATCCCATTTGTCATACATTATCCAGTGCTTGGTTATGATTTGTAAATAGAAGACCACATTTGAAATACTTATGCCCAACAGGCCACTTACTTTGAATAAAATATGTGGATTTTTCATCCTGTATAAAGCCTTTCTATGAAATGTAAAATAATATGCATTTATTCTTTGTCAACCCATCTAGTGTGGAGCTACCCCAAATGCCATTACATTCATTTGCTTTTTAAGCATTTTAGAAATTTTTTGTTCTATTACAACTCATGAGCTTGGAATCTTTTATGTCAGGATGCTTTCTAAACTTTAAATCTTTATCCAAATGCTGGGATGAAAAGGGTGAGTGTATTCAAGTGGACATGGGTTAAAAATTCCATCTTACATTTATTAATTGCATTACCTTTGACAAATCACTTAACATCTCTGAGCCTTAATTTCCCTTACAAAATAAAGATGTACATATTTAGAATTTAGGAGTAAATGTATGAAAAGTACACAACACACAAAAGGTACTCAGGAAGATGTAACTATTTGTAATCTTTTGAAAACAATGACCACAGCCCTAATTTCATATACTAAGCTACTAATAATAGACTTGTTTAAATAGGTATGTAACATACATATATTATAACCTTTCTTAAAGGGTCTCCTTAGAAACCTATGTCTGATTTAGACACATATGTGCACACACAATTATACATACTGTGTATCAACAGGAAAACTTGCTTTAACTAAAGTTCTCCAATAATATAAGGAATGTAACTGACCTGAGGGAGAAAAAAAATAGCCATTTATTTTGTTTTCCAGAATTCTGGCATGCCTGTGTTTGATGACTTATGAAAGAAATATAGGATGAAAAGCTAGAAAATGGAAGCTCTGCTTATGTCCTACAGCCCTGAATTTTGCCCAAGATCACATGTACAATTTATCCTCTTAATATGCATATCAAACCCAAAGAGAGGAATTATCTAGAACATGTCAAAAGCCACCATTAATTCTGCATGAGTAATGCAAAGCAGCAATCAATACTAATGCATAAGAAAAGCCTTCTTGAATTCAGTTAATGTGTTTTGTTGTCGTTGTTGTGTATCCTCATTTTTAATTCAATTTTTAGTTTTACCTGCACCATTCAAAATAGTCAGGTGGTATTAAGTTTTTTCCTTCTAATCTGGCTTAATATTTTTCTTTTAAAAGGAAATCACAAGATTTTTTTACCATAGAGGAAATAAATGTTTTCAAATGTTTTCCTTTTCCAACAGATCTATGCTATAATGAATAAAAATAGTAGCAGTATGAAAGTAAAAAAATCTTACTTTGTGCATTTACTATATGTATATATGCATATCTATAGTAAATACATATTTCAACGGAAGGAAGGAAGAAGAGAAGGAAGGATGGAAGGAAGGAAGGAAGGAAGGAAGGAAGGAAAAATTACAGCAATTTTTGAAATAAAACTGAAAGTCTCCATAAGTGTTTAACTGTCATTTCCATACACCCCCTATAGCCAACTCTGAAATACAAATTTATAATAAAATAAAAATGCAGAGTATTCTTACATAAAAAAATCAAAAATTTATGTCTTTTTAAATAATTTTTAAATCAAAAGCTAATTTACTACAAGAATAAGACTTTGTTCTCTGACTGTAAACTTATGAATATCACTACTTTAGTTTATATTTGGAAAGAAAATAGCTTAGCTGATAGCCCTCTTTTATTATCTTTGATGTCAAATCTGCTAAACTTCCTACTGAGTGCAATTATATGAATTAAATAATATTACTATAATTTTTCACAATATGAAAACATAAACCGATTAAAAATAGCACCAAGTTACAATAGAGCAAAGTTTCTATACTTTGTGGCAAAATGCAGAGTATTATATATTAGATTACTAAAACAAAATATTTATAGCTGTGAAGAAACAAGCGTTTAAAAGCTGCCATTTTTTCCTAAAACAAATGGTAAAATCTTTGTCTACAGCAATATCACTCTAAGTTCTAAGTCAAAATTATTATGACTCAGTATATATTCCAACCAAACATTATTATAATTGACTCTGCGAGTGATTATACAAAATACAAATTTATTATTTAAAAACTACATTAATGGCATTAAAATACAATAACAATTGCAGTTAAAAGTATATTTATTTATTCTGATGCTCAACTCAAAGGCCCTAATCACATTCCAGTTTCTTTCGTAATAAGACAAGTAGGTTTGAACTAGAGATAACTCATGTGATTTAAAAATTGTAAAAATTTAACATCCTAAAGTAAGTACATAAAATAATTTTCTTAAAATACTTTTTCTCCTCTAACCTCTTTCTCCACTTAATTTTTCCAAGATGGAGAGGAAAAATGTTTACATTATCATCTACTATAACCATAAAAATTCACCAACTTGTAGTCTTTTGAAGTAGCATGGTTTCCTATTATTGTCATTTCTTGTCCTTTTGTGTTTTACAGAATAAATCCCCTCTGGTCCTAAAGACTATAATGCCCACACTCATTCGTGGACAATTTCCTCATTACAGAGCCCGGTGCAAATTAAATCATCTGAACAGAGGTGGAATAATGACCCAAACCCATCAAAATTTTCATGAAAAGCAGATAATCAGATTCTAGGCTACTTCTGTAGGGCTTTCATGGAAATTCCTTTTAACAAAAAGTGATATAAAAATGATATTCACACAGCAAGGATAAGAACAGCAACTAAAGGTTTGAAAAGCTCACCAGGAGAGAAAATTCAGCTCACTTATAATAAATCAACTGCTATATATTTTTCTATGTTTAGTGCCCAAAAAGAAGATGATATGAATCCATTTTCTGTTCAGATTCTTTTTAATTCTGTGGATAAAAACTATCCTACTGTTTCCAAATGCTGTTTTATTCTAACGGTAAAAATAACCACCAAAAAGATGGGGTTTCACTGTGAATCTCTTATCAAGTACACATTATTACAAAGTATAAAATATATCCATATACTTTTTTAAAGTAACTGATTGCTAACTTAGTTCTTTTAAACCTAAAATATTTTCATATCATTAGTTACTTATCAATATTCCCTCAATATAGTAAAACATCAAGTACCAAAATAGCATCAAAGAATTCCATGGTTAAACTGATTTTATGCACATGACACTTCTAAAGCAATACAGCTCTCATAATGAACACCAACAAACTGAGTTTGTTTGGTCAACTACTAACCTGCCTAATTTCGAATTCTTACTTCTTAGAAGCATGATACAGATTATTCATACACTCGGTAAAATACCACAGAGAAACAGGCTTTTGACAGTCTAATCAAATTGACTCATAATAATCCTTCTATTTGGGAAGATGGGAAAATTATGATAAAAGATCTTAAAACAATGTTCTGATACTAAATGGTATCTTCTACTTGTATTAATTGCTCTAAACAGAAACTTTAAAAAGAAATGAAATTATATCATCCATCCAATATTCCATAACTGTCAAAGTATTACCCTATTTTGTAGCATGTCTTTTTTATTAAATATTTAAAAATACTTATTTAAAACATTTAACTAATAAAATATATTATCTTAAGAGTCTTATTTTATTATTTTAGAAAAGAATGACCCATATTGATGTTTTAGAAATTATTTTGACAAATAGAATATTATAGAAATCTTACAAAATATATATTTTATTTTTTTAATTTTTAATTTTTAATTTTTATTTATTTTATTTTTATTATACTTTAAGTTCTAGGGTACATGTGCACAACATGCAGGCTTGTTACATATGTATACATTATACAAAATATATTTTTACTTGAGATGTTAACTGTAATATTGTGAAGTTAGTTCTCTAATATGAGAATTTCTTCTTTTAGCAAGAGTAACAGCCATTTTGGTTTTGCTCTCAAGCTAACTCACTCATTCACTTCATTCACAAACTTATTTCTCATTTCTGAATGGCAAAGGTCTGCTTTCTAATTTTTGCAGAATTGCAATAAAAATTAAAAGCTATTAATGCAAAAGTCAAATTCTTACTTTATAATATTTTTAAAGACTTTGTGATAATCTAAACTTACAACTCCTAACATTAACCAGTGTTTATCTTTTAATTCCTAACTACTTACAGGCTTTAATCCACTTTTAAAAGTGAAATGATTACATCACTATTTTGGATTATCCCAAATCATAATTATGAATAGCCAATTTTTACTTTACTCTTATAATACACCTTATCTGCTAGCTGCAGCTGTTTTTCTAAATTAAAAGAAAATACTGACTATTAATTATAGCATTGTATCTCACTCGTATACATGACCTTTCTGACTACTTATCATTCTGTGTTAAAGTAGCTAATGGTTTTCAGTATACGTTTAAATGTATGTACTCTAAGAGTTACAGTAAAAAAGTTATAAAATTATGGTATTTTAACAATTCCTAAGTTTAAAGCTACATCTTCCCTCATAATTAGTCAATGTTTGTAAATCGATTTTTATACTCCTAAAGAGCAGGAGGCAATTGGAAAATTGAAAATATGAGACAAAACTTTAAAGTAAGTTAGATTAAAAAGAATGTGTTGTGCTGTGTTGGATGTCTTGAAGCATGCCACTTATTGACCATGAACATTAGGTATCTTTCTTTCCTGGTGTGTCAGCAAAGCTACACACATTCTTTTTTGCTACAAATCTGTAAATCTGGAAAGGAGTAAAGAACATGAATAGAAAATCTCTTTATAGAATAAAAAAGCCTGCGGTGTTATTAAGGAGAACTGTAAGCCCTATTCTATTCATAGTAATTACAGGATCAGATCAGGTTAATGTGGGGACCTCGGTCAATAAAGTACTGTGGGTTCACTGCTTTAATCTCTTTCAGTCCTATAGTCTGCAGTGTTAACTGCTCTGCTTGACTCACCAAATCACTATAGGTAACATGGATGTCATGGGAATTTTTGGCATAGTGGAAATTTATATATTCAGTCAGTCACAAGTTTCAGAAGATGAAAAGAAAACTAATTTCTCAGAACAATTTGACAAGTTTTTTTCTCTTTCAACTGAAATAATAAAGGTCAAATTTCATTTCTAGGTAATGCCATTTTTAGCCCTCTTTTCACAATAAAACCTGTTTCCTTATTAAATTTTTCATCCACCCATTATTCACAGAAGATATTATACAATCTTGATAAACATATAAATGAGAACTAAAATGTACTAGAATTTGGCCTCATGCACCTTGAGATAATCTTTGTGGTTTTTTTCCTACAATTTTCTCTAAAATTTCTGTGGAGGATGAATAACCAAAAATTTAAATTTGATATCTCATGCACGCTTAGAAATAATTTGGTAGGCTTTTCTTTTGCAAGTGTTTTTCAGGTTATATTTCTCTCCTGATATTGTAAAAATTTTCTGCCAATAAAGGAGTCAAAATCCTTTGTTATAAAGTATTTAAAATTATGATTTGTTAGGGTTATGACATTTGGTGGGTTTTCTTTTTTTGTTTTTAATGGTATTGGGGGTTTAGCACCAAGAACATCTTACTCTTAAAAAAATTAAAGGACTTTATGCTAAATGTACAGTTCTTTAAATACTTGTCTCATTGCAGTGATCCACATAATAACGTATATTTAAAATTTTAAAGACACTGTAATTTTTTAAATGTAGTTACTTCTTTGATTTTAATGTGAATGTAGCTATTAATGAAATATATATTGCGGTAAGACTCAGTCTAGGTCAGTGGTCTTTAATGATTCTTTTTCATCTTCAGGGTTTTGGTAACTCCTTTTTCTACTGTTTCCATCTTAAATTATCAGTTACTATAAAACAGCTTATATTCAAAACTTATAAGTACTAGACCTTGAGAGTAACCTATATGAAAGGTAAAGTAACCTTGAAAAATAACCTTTAAAATAACCTCAAAAAGTTAAGGCAAGAGAATAAGTGCACATGTGATTGTATCAACTCCTGTACCCCAGCTCTTGTGTATGTCACACTTCTCTTCCTCTCTCCCTTCAACTAAGAAGAGTGTTGATGAACAAAACAGAGAGCCCCAATGAACGAGGATTTGTCAAAAATACCCCAAGAGGGTATTAAGGTATTGTTGTTAGAATGGAATAGCCTATTCCAGACTCTGGTCATTTATGTTTTCACTACTCAGTCACTTAGCTTTTGTATAGATTGCTAGATAATTATATCCAGTATTTGTATATAAGTACTTATGACACCAATATTAAAACAGACATGTTACCTGTCTTCTTCTCCATGCTAGTAAGCAGCACCTTGAAGGTAGACACTGTGTCTTCTTTTTTTCTTGAAAGTTATTGTGTACTTATTGATTTGAATAATAGTTATTATACTCTATGGATTTCTCCTCAAAATTTGAAGAGGTAATTATTTTGTGAATTTTAAATGTTTATCACTCAATATGAGTAATTTAACTGATGAGCACGAAAGAGTATAATGACAGTATAAATTGCTTTTTCTAAATTTATGAAACTTTTTGGAAGAACTGACCATTTCATATAACAACAACAACAAAAATAGTGTATTTTAAAGCAGAGATCATCCCAAGAAAGTTTTTAAAGATGGGTAACAAAGAGAAAAAAAAAGAAACCCACAAACCTACCAAATATGCTAGTACTTGAATGATGTGAACTCTGGTAAGCGCCAGTGTGCAATATGGCAAAAACGAATCAATCAGTTCAGCTTAGTTCAGCCTCTGCAACTGGCCATCTGGCACAAAATCAACCGAATGTATCCCTGCATATTCATCTTCATTTTCAGAAATGCTCAAGAGAATGTCATTCTAGGGCAAAATGAAATTAAATCACCATAATTTTTAAGACATCTTTCCTTTCATACCCTCTTGAGAATACTGTGTTTATATGTGAATACTTATTGCTATAGAGTTGTTGTATAATTTTTAGTTGAATGTATTCTTTCTTTTCTAAAAGTTAAAAGTATAACATTTAATTATGAAATATTCAATTTTTCAAATAAAATTATTTTAGAAGAGAGAAATTTCTATAAATAGGTCAGTGTACTTTTAGTTGAGTCAATAGCAGATCAAGAGACCTTAGTTACTTTCACGGACCATAATAATTTCAGAATTGAACTAAAATGAAGCTGGCCTAACATATGATTAGTTACTGTTCAACATGATCAAAATACATTAGCTCACATTTCAATTTCCATTTGCATAAAATCAGAAACTAAAATTTCATTTGATCAAAGAAAATTTTACATAATAATCATATTATTACATAAAATTAATCAACCAAACAATTTATCAAATCCTGAACAGATAAGGCTAAGTGCTACTTACTGCATCATTTTTGTAATAATTTTGTAATTCTATTAAATGTTTGTTTTTCAAATGGAAGATAGCAAACAGTTTACATTTGGACTCATTTGGTAACTTAGAATTAAAATAGCAGAGTAAACTTCATACTCTATTTTTAAGTGTAATACTGAGTAAAGTACTGGATCAAGTTTATGGATGAATTCAGCCATTTAATTTTGTCCTAGAATGCTTTGTTTAAATAAAGTAAATGAATGTTAATTAACAAATCAAAACATACTAAATAAGTCAAAGTTTTAAGTAACTTTATTTCTCAAATTATGTTTGTAAATATAACAGACCTATAAAAAACATTTAATTGTAAAAGAATTGTATTTAAATTCTACTCACTATAATTTTGTTCTTTAAAATAAAACATCGTGGGAAGTATTTAATTTTCCAAGAATGGGAGGTAATCGATTTATTCTTTGTGTTTTGCTCTTTTTTACATTATAAAAAAGTTTAAGTTGCAAATAATTTATTCTGTATTTGAGAAAAGAAGTTTGTTAGCAAATAATACCTAAACTCAATGTATTATTAGATAATGTTTCTTTTGAGAATTTTATACCGATCTACATCAGTCATGGTACTTTTTTCCATTTTTTTTTATCCTACATCCTTTTCTGTTTTAAAGGTACCTTGGCAATGTTTCCTCAAACAGTTTCAGAGTAGAGCCAGCTAATGGTTTAGGATTGTTTCTATAGATCTTGGTTTGCATTTCTGCCTGTGTGTGGCCTTTAAGAGATGTTACAGTTTGCTGTTTTGTAAATTGATTCACAGTTTGAAAGCATTCTTTTGTTACTAAAACACACATGCAAAGTGGGGACTCTTTCCAGGCAAAATGCACCATCATATTGAATGGACAAAAACTTGGAACCACAATCACTATTAAGAATCCTGGACTCGTCATCCTCAATCTGCTCACGTTGGAAAAAATCAGAGTCAAGTTTACTGTGGCTCATTTTTCTGTTGCATCATCTCTTTAGAGATATTGCCAAGTGCATGCAAATATAAAATAAAATTAAATTGGCTATAAAAGATTTTGCATTTATTTATCTAGTTGTGAATCACTGTGCCCATATTAGTGGAATCTGTAAGGTTTGAAACTTTGAGTTCATAAATCTTGCAAGTTTTAGTCTCTGAACATTAAGTTTTTATGCTACCAAAATTCAGTAAATATTGATGAATAGCTTACATATATGTATTTTCATACTTCTTTTAAACAATATAAACATTCATTCTCTGACTTAATCTTCACAATAACTTGCAAAAGAGTAAGTGCCTTTCCCTTCATTTAAAAAGCAAAGATATAGTCAAAGAAATTACCCAGCTTGTTCAAAGTTATTTTCTAGTTAGTGGGGGAGCTCAATTTACAATGGGCATATCCAGACTATCAGAATTTCCATTGTACCACACTTCTGAGCGTTTCTGTGAGGCCAACCCCACAGATGAGTTTATTAAGCCCCCATGTCCTTGTTTATCCACCAGCTTTCTCTGCCCATCTCTGAGCTGGCTATAGCATAAATGCACTATCATCTAGAGTCCTCTTCGCATTCAATTACTACCACAACTACTTCCAGGCTTTTATAACCAATGTTTTTGAAAAACTTTAAAAGTACTACCTTCTTTGTCTAATACAGTCACTGCTCACGCCTCTCAATCTGGCATTGTTCTACAATCTTAGCCTGGTGGAGCCACCCTCTTCCCTGAGCTCTTTTAGCATCATCAGCACACTTTTTCAGGACACATCTTTGTCCCCCACCAGACTGAGCTCTTCAAGACACAGATCCCACCCTCTTAACCAACTTCTGTGTTCACTACACTTAGCATAGTGCCTAGCCCATCACACACCTTAACAAATATTTGTTGAATAAAGAAATGAGTAAGATCATCGCAATAAGCTGAAAACAACATTATTTTAAGAAAGGAACTGCCTTGGTAAAACAGCTCAATAAAGTAAGGTAAAAGTGAGATCTGAATGTGTGGATTACATAGCAAGAGCCAAGGCAACAAGGTTAGAGAATGACCCAACATGGGAGAAACTTGGCTTTTACAAGAAAAGCAGAGAAAGAACGAGTAGAGGAAACAAGCGAAGAAAAGTCAGTGAACATTGCCACTGACATGGGCCTACCAGAGACCCCTGTCGGTGGCAGGTTCCACTGGAAGCTGTTTGAACTGCTAGACCCTAAAACCCTCCATCTCTCCTACTGAACCCTCCCACCCCTTGTTTCAGCAAACTTTCCCACACTCACCATTATTACACATAAGGCTCTCTGAAATTGCAAAAGGATCTGACTTTCTTATCTGGGCTTACTTATTGCAGAAACGAGCTAATAGTCACAAGAACTGGAGATAAAGTACTCATGAGAGCAAAAGCCTACCAGAAATTTAATAGAAATTCGAGCTCAGCTTTGAATTTCTAGTAACACACACATATGGGTTTAAGTCAATCTTAGATAGATGTTAAGATTAGAAACCCTAGCTGATATACAGATTTCATAATGAATGAACAAAGTCAGTCAATATAAACAGAAAAGGAGGAATTTAATTTACTATTCACACAAACATTCATTCATTCAGTAAACTTTTGCTGAAGTTCAGGGCCTACTGCCCCAAAATGTGACTCCTTGGCATTTAATAAGACAGCAGAAGCAGCAAGTTCTCTTTGCCCTTTTCCAAGCCCTTCTCCCCTAAAGCAGGACATGAATTCTCCGACCTTCCTCTAGAGTTGGTCAAAAAACTTTCATTTCAGAGGTGCCCACCCTGTACCTGGAGGGAAGGAGCATCCTTCTCTCTAAAGAAACAGAGGCACACAGAAGCATCTGAACAAGCAGGCCTTGCCAAGTTTCCCCCAGTTTATTACCACTGGGGAATACTTTGTCTTCTAATTATACTTCTGCATGACTGTCCATAAAAGTACACAGTTTTCCCTGTTTCTTTGGGTCTTCATTTCTGAAGACTCCAATGTCAGGTAAAACATATTAAATAAATTTGTATATTTTTTCTTGTTAATCTTTCTTTTATTGTCAGTGTCTCAGGCATGAACCTTGCACTGGATGAGATATCTTTTCTCCCCTACCCTTTCAATAAGCATCGGTGTATTCCAGTAGATAGAAATATAGCTGCAAAACAAACATGGCTCACTCCATACAAGCTGGCAGTATAGGGGAAATATAGATGAGCTCTGCTAGATGCTGAAATAGGTGAAAGTACAGGATGTTATGGAAGTATATAAGAATAGCACCTAAATCTGACTCAAGTCATTAGGAAAGACTTTTTTGTAAATGACGTCTAAGCTGAAAACTAAAAGCTCAAGTCAAGGGATTAGTAAGAATATTTCAGGCAGAGGAAACAGCATATGTGAAGTCCCAGAAACAGAAAGGAACCTGGCATATTGAGGCTTCAGAAGTAGGGCTGCAGGGCCGGAGACTAGAGAAAGAGCTCAAATTGGTGAGAGATGAAATTGCAGTGATAAGCAAGGGAATAAATGGTGAAGGACTCATAAACTGTGTTAAAGAGCATGAGCTTTATTTTAAAGGCAATGTGGAGTCACTAAAAAGTTCTAAGTGCGATTGCACATGATTAGATGGCTGAAAGATATTACTCTGGCTGCAGTGTAGAGATGGGATTGGAGGAAGGCAAACTGGAGGTGAATAACTCAGTTGAATTAATTAGTTATCCAAGTGAGAGGGAGGGTGCTGAGTAAAGGAGGGAAGGAATGATGTGCATTGAGAGAATTTGAATGATTTGAGGGATATTTAGAGGCAATATCCATAGCACTGGGTGACTGACTCACTGTGTGCATAGGAATGGTGAAAGATGCATCCAAAATGATGCACAGGCTGGATGTACTGTTCCTCACTGCTAGAAATCTCAGGAAAAGAAGCATATTGGGCAGTGGAGGGAAATCATCATTTTTTTGAAGTTACACGAAATTTGATGTTAGTATGAGAACTGCAAATGGAGGTCTCCAGAAGACAGTTGGATACAAACAGAAGCTCAGAGGAGAGATCCGGATATAGATTTATATTCAGATATAGATCTGGATATAAATTATATTATAGGTGAAAAGTTATAAGCAGGTAAATAGCGCTTCAAGGCCACATAGTGAATAAGGTCAATAAGGGAACATGTGACAGGGTCTTGGCCTCATCTTTAAGGAAAACACTTAAGGGAAAGGCAGAGAAAAAGAAGGTAGCAAATCAGTCTGATTTAAAAACCCAGAGGGGTCAGAGGAAAATCAGGAGAGAGAATTATCCAGGGAGCAAAGAGAAAAGTTTTAAGAACAAAGAAGTACTCTACAATTCCAAACATCACTCAGAGATCAATAACATTAATCCCAAATGGTATCCATAGGGTTTTTCTACAAAGAAGGCATTACTGGTTTTTCTGAAGGAGTTTCAATGGCAGAGTTAGTTAAGCTGGAAAACAATTCAGCATATTGAAGAGTGAAAGGAGGATGAAGGTGCAAAAATAACGGGAGTACATGACATTTAAAGGATGCTCAGCTATGATAAAGAAAGTATAAGCTAGAAGAAATGTGAAGATTTTTAATATATGAGAGATTTGAACCTGCATCAATGCTAATAGGAGCAAGCTAGTAGAGAAGGGAGACAGAAGAAAGATTATCAATAATATAGAGATCCTCCTACTTAGGTAAGAAAAACGCAAAACAGGGACAAGAGGAACTCAGAAAAGGGAAAAGACTTTATACAATAACAAAAGCAAAGGGTTGGGGAAGAGAATGAGGACATTCCTGCCCAAAGATCTCTAATTTTTCTGTGGAACAGGAACCAGTGATCATCTGCTGAGGTGAGGGATGGCAGAGAAGATGATACAACGGGGATTGGTAGGGTTAAAATTTTAAAGAATGCTGACATGAAGTAACATTTGTGGAGAGTGTAAGCACTGACTAAAAAAGATGGGAGCACTCCACAGTGTCAAAGGTGCAGGTGAGGGTGGAGACCACAAATTTGTGTGTTATTGTACCTAATTCATTTTCTCCAGCAGCATTAAATGGCTTAGAAGTAGGTATCGAAAAGGCAGATACTTAAATTAATTCAGAGTGGGGGGATTATTTGCCTTAAAAATGCAATAGAAGGAAAACAAAGCCAAAGAAAATCATGATTTTGTCAAGAAAATAAGGTGATAAGCAATGATGTGTCAGTGAGACAAGATACACAAGCACTTGGCCCTCAGGAGGTTTCAAGGAGAGTAGGAAGAACCGATGCCAAGATATTCCTGATGCCATACACTCTACCCATTTGGAAATAAATTTAAAATGGTGAAGCTATTTATTTTGAGGGAAAAACCCGCAATTACCTCTTGGGAACATTATCTGAATAAATGGTATCTCTATGACTGTGTAAAACTTAATTATATTCATTTAGGTAATGGACAACAAAGAAAACAAGTTATCAATCTTCTCTTAGCCATGGAACCAGTTAATCAAATGCACTTCCATAGGTCTTTAAGAGTGTCACCTGCTTAACACTGTTCAACATGAAATGAACTAAAAAACTTGTCTCTGTTATGCAAACAAATATACACTTTAAAGGCATTTACTGAACCTATCATTAATAATGCCAATTAATACTGAAAACATTGCAGATGACTATAACTACTGGATCCCATAATTCCGATTTTATTTATTCATTAATTGAACAAACACATTGTACCTTGTTGTCTGACTCTACCTCATTAAAGGGATCAAGGAAGATTTTCACTACAGTTCTAAATTCATTTATAGTTAAACTTATTTTCAGTTATGCACATAGTTAAGGCCACATTACAAAGATGAGTTGAAATCATATTCTGAGAGTCTTACAATAGTAGATACTGACAAATCTAGATCCATAATTCAAATATCACAATATTCTACTTTTTTGTCTATGATACCATAAATCAAACACCTGAACTTAACCTGAAATAGGTTTGCAAAAGCTTATCATTTTTAAAACTCAGGATTAATCTTTCTCTGTTACATTATTATTTGATTAGAGTCAGCCATCTGGTATTTTTGAGTTATAGTGAATTGCAACATTTCTGGGAGAAGCAGAACCCATAGAAAATCTACCCTTGCCAAACACTAAATACTAGAAATGCAAGGTGCTGTACACATGAACAGTGCAAATGGCAGAACTAAGAACAATTAAATGGATTTTTTTTTTTTGCAATCTTTATTTGAAAGCTTATGTTCCAATGTTGTAGGTCAAGGAAGGTACTAAATATACAATTCTCTGCCCATTGTTATTCAGTGTTTTTAAGCTCATCTATAAACAGTTTATTAAAAAGTACAAGGGAGATATAAAATGAGCTGGTAAAGCAAATCTTATATTGGAAAACATTTATTAAATACAACATGTTATCATGATAGTTGAAAACACATTAAGTCAGACTTTCTCAAGTTCCTACACAATAATAGAAAGTTTGATACTTGATGTAGTATATTAATTCTTTCATAGTAACTTTTAGTGAGTTATTTCTTCAGTTATTGTGCGTTAGTAAATACACCTCATAAAACTGCTTTCATCCAGAGAAATTTGAATTCTATTACCCGTTAGTAGATAATACTATTTTGACAGTCAGTTGTAATTTCGTGAAAATAACTAATCTGGTCTCTTAAAATCTTACATTCCCTATTCCTATAACTTAACTTCTAACACTGATGAAAGAAAATCATGTAGTTGTACAAATAGGTGCAATAGTAAACTCATAGTTTTCAACCTTAGTTGAGTTCTGAACACTTCCTCATAACAGTTCTATCTGTTTAATTAGCTTTCCTAACCATTTGCCACAATATTCTTTATTATCTACAATTGACATACAATGAACTGTACACAGTTAAAGTGTATGATTTCATAACTTTTGCCATATATAAGCACATGTGAAACCATTAACTACAATCAAGATAGTGGGCATACCCAGCACCCCCAAAGGTTTCCTTGTACCCCTTGTTATTTCTTTCCTCTTATTCCCTCCATCCCCAAGCAAACTCTGATCTGCTTATCTGTCATTATACACTATTTTACATTTTCAAATTTTATATAAAGAGACTCATACTGTATGTACACTCTTATGCCTGGCTTCTTTTACTTTACATAATCATTATAAGATTTGGTTATACTGTATTGTATATCAGTGGCTCATTCCTTTTTACTGGTGAGTAGTATTTTATTTTGTGAAGAACCAACAATTTATCTGTTAAACTCTTGATGGATGATTGAATTTTTTTCAACTTTATGGCTATTGGAAACCTAGCTGCTATGGATATTCATGTATAAGTCTTTGTATAGACATATGCTTTCATTCTCTTGCAAAAATACCCAGTAGTGAATGTCGGGATCATATGGTAGCTGTATATTTAGCTTTTAAGAACCTGCCAAAATGTTTTCCGAAGTGCTTGTATCATTTAAAATTCTCATCAGCTCTCCTTTGATTAGTGTTAGCATAGTATATTTCTTTCCATCTTTTTACTTTAAACCTATTTGTATCCATGTATTTAAAGTGGGTTTCTTGTAGGCAGCACATAGTTGGGTCTTTGTGTTTTTATCCAGTCTGAGACTCTCTGCCTTTTAGCTGAGGTGTTCAAACAATTTAATTTTAATGTGATTATTGATATGGTTGTGTTTAAATGTATCATCCTGCTATAGGTTTTCTATCAATCTCATCTATTTATTGTTCACTTTTTCCTCTTTTGTGCATTCTTTTGGACTAATACAGTATTTTCTCATTACACTTTGTTCCCTTTGTTGGCTTACTGGCTGTAACTCATTTGTATACGTGTATGTGTGTCTGTGTTAACAATTGCTTTTGGTTTATAGTGTGTATCTTTAACTAATCACAGTCTACCTTTACTTGCACTTTGCCCTCAGAACCATCATGTTATTGTTTCACATGTATTTTTTCTAAATATTTTATATACCTCTTATTAATTTGTCATTACTTTTATTTTAAATAATCAATTATCTCTTAAAGAGATTGTTAGGATAAGAAAAGAGTTTTATATTAACTCACATTTTTAACATTTCTAATGCTCTTAATTTCTTTGTGTAAATCCAAATTTCCATCTGGTTTCATTGCCTTCAAACTGAGGACTTTTAACACTTCTTTTCATGCAGGTATGCTAATTAATATTTTTTCAGCTTTTATTTGTCTGAAGAAAGACTTTATTTCACTTTTATTCTAAAAGATATTTTCAGTGACAGTTTTTTTTTCAGTATTTCAAAGGTTCAGCTTTCCTGATCCCTTGTTTGCATTGTTTCTACCAAGAAGTCTGATGTCATTTTTACCTTTTATCTTCCGTATCATATATGTACTTTTGCTATGAGTTCTTAAAGATATTTTTCTTTAACATTGATTTTAAATAAGTTTATTATCATGTGCCTTGATGAAGTTTTCTTCCAGGATCTTGTCCTTGGATTTATATTTTCCCTCAATTTTGAAAAATTTCAGCTATTATTTCTTCAAATATTTTTCTGACCCTTCTTTCAGAAATTCCAATTTTATATATATATTTCAACTTTTCATTGTTCAACTGTTCATGGATTATTTAACTTTAAGTCATTTTGTTTATCCATGTACCACCTTGGAAAGTTTATTTGGTTTTATCTTCAAGCTCATTAGTCTTTTTTTCTAACAGTTTTGATCCTGCTATTAACACCATTGAGTATGTTTCTCATCTCATACAATGTAGTTTTTATTTCTATAGATTTGATTTGAGTCTTTTTTTTTACATTGTCCATGTCTCCACTTAATATATTCAATCCTTCCTCTACTTTATTTAACATATGGAATATAGTTATAAGTGTTTTAATGTCACCTGGTGGATCTATTATCTGTCATTTTGGGGTCTGTCTCTATTTACTGACTTTTTCCTTATGATGTGTCACATTTTCCTGCCTTTTTGCATACCTGGTAATTTTTTATCATATGCCATGTGAATTTTATCTTGTTGAGTACTAGATGTTTCATAAATCTGTAGATATTCTTGGGTACTGGATATTTTTGGATTCCTATAAATAATCTTGAACTTGTTTATGAGTCACAATTAAGTTAGTTGGAAATAACCTGATCCCTTTGAAGCTTGATTTTATAAGTAAGACTGTATCAGCCTTTAGACCCGGGCAAATTTTGCCTCGCCACTATACTAATACACTTTTGATTACTCTACCTGATGCCCCATCAATTATAAGTTTCCCACTAAGGCAAATAGAAATAAGTACTTTTCCTGGTCCTGGATGAGTGACAGTGATTGTTTCCTTAGCCCATTTTAAGTGGCTTTTTCCCCAGCCTTGGCTACTTTCCTCATGTGTAGCAGAAAAATGGAAGGAATTCTGAAGATCTCCAGAGCACTTCATATCTCTCTTATCTTCCCTTCCTCTCTCTCTCTCTCTCTTTCTCTCTCTCTCTCTCTCTCTCGCTCTCTCTATCACTCTCTCTCTCACTTTTGCTCTCTTTCTGTCTCCCTCCCTTTCTCCCTCCTTCCTCCAGGACTCTAGAAACTCTAGTTACTTTGACCTCCTCAAAGTTCCAATTTTCTTTCTACAACTCAGGGATTTTGCTAAGCTCTATGTAGGTTCTCCCACTTCAATTATGTCTAGGAACTCTCCAGACAGCAAGCTGGAGCCATCACAGGGCTCACCTTACTTCCTCTTCTCTCTCAGGGAAGGAATTACCGAACTTCCTTACCTGATATCCAATGTCTGACAATTATATTGATTATATTTTGTGCATGTGGTTAATTATTTAAAGCAAAAAAGTGAATTCAGCCCCTATTACCCCATCATAACCAGAAGTAGAAATCTGCAACAACTATATAAAATCTTCAATATTTTCTTCACTTGTAATTAGTGAGGAATCAGGTAGAGCACTCAAAAGGGTATTAGTATAGTGGTGAGGCAAAATTTGCCCTAGACTAAAGACTGATACAGTCTTGCCTATAAAATCAAGCTTCAAAAGGATCAGAAAGAAAGTTTCTTACCCCACCTCCTTCTTCCCACTGCGTCTCAGATGACAGCCTTACTCACAGTTTTATGTGTAATTCATTAACTTCTTGTCTCTACATTCGACAATTTATATCAAATTGTAACACTTTTCAAATTCCTTCCCTTTCTCCCCATAAATTCTAACTTTTCAGATTCATCAGGGTCCTCAGTTTCTAGTCAACTCTTTCCTTTGCATCTTCAGTGTCTCCCTCTTTCCTGGTTCTTTTCACTGGCTGCTCTTTCTCAAGTATAGCTCTTCTTCTGTATGATATTATCCTCCAGATTTCTGTCTTTGGTTGTCTTTTCTTCTAACTCAAGATTCTTCATGACTGTATTAGTCTGCTAGAACTGCCATATCAGAACACCAAAAACTGGGTGGCTTAAATAACAAAAATTTATTTCCTCACAGGTTTGGAGACTGGATGCCTAAGATCAAGGTGCAGGCTGGGTTAGTTTCTTGTGAGGCTTTTCTTCCTGGCTTGAAGATGACTACTTTCTTACTTTGCCCTCACATGGCCTTCTTACGGTGAATATACATCTCCGGTGTCTTTCTCTTATTGTAAGTACACCAATAATATTGGATTAGGGTTCCGCATTTTTTATGTCAGTTAGTCTTAATTACCTCCTTAAAGGTTCTATCTCCAAATGTAGTCATATCGGGGTTAGGAGTTCAGTATATAGATTTTGCAGGACACAATTAAGCCCTTAACACTGATCTACTTCATTCTTTCTGATTATTTCAATTGCTGACTGCTACCAAATCCAAATATCTACTCCAATCTTTCTCCTGAGCACCGATCCATATGTCTAAATCCCTACTGAACATTTTCATGTGCCTATTATACCTATACTTTATTCGCTATGTTTAAAATTAAACCTTATTATCTATTCCCTCCACATCAAGTATCCTGAATTCACCTTCTTAGTAAGTTGCACCACCTTTCATACAATCTACCTGCCAGAAAATGTGAGAGCCACTTTTTATCCTCATTCCTCTCACTTACTCACTACATTTGTTTACCAACTCTTAGTAAGTCTATCTCCTTAATATCCTCTGAATCTGTTTCTTCGTCTTTATTGCCCTGTTACCACCTTAGTTCAAAAGTTCATACATTCTGATTGAGTTGCAATTATTTTTCCCCCAGGCTCATCTCCTTCTTACCATGTTCTACTCTCCTGTCATAATAATGCCTTTAAAACAAAAGACAAATTTGAAAATATTATTTACATATTAGCATTCTTCAGTGATTGAATACTATCTTTAACCTCAGGATAAACCAATCAAAAGTCCCTGTCATGACGTCTAAAGCTGTTTAATAACATAGGTACTGCATGGCCCATGATTTTTTCTCTGCATTACCTGTTTTTCTCCCAGCTTTCCAACTCCAATACCTTATATTCTATAATGAGTTATTTATAACTTATTAAGTGCATCTTGCTGTAGTAAATCTTTGCGACTTTGCCCTTGTTACTTTCTTTCAAGTAATATTCAAGGGAGACTATTTTCTTCCTCAAAATTCAACATGGAGGTCATTACCACCAATAAATAGCTACTGAAGTGGACTTCTTTGTATTTCCCAGTCTGGAGTATGTTCTTCCTTACAAGCTTCTGTGACATTCTGTTCCCTCTATGACAGCTCTAATGGTTTTCACCATTTGCTTGCCTTGTCCTCTGATAGACATAACCTTCTGTAAAGTGTATATAGTCTGTTCCTCATTTATCTATAACTAGCATCCAGTAGAGTAGCAGTTATAAATAAAAGTTTGTTGAAGGAATGCCTTAATAAATAGAGAGATGTGTTTGATCCCATTGATTCACAGATATATTCGATATAACCACAAAAACTCTAGAATACATTTTCATGTGTTGTATAAGAAACTTGTATTTTATATTTCTGTATTAGGAAAATAGCAACATTAGAAAATGTATTGCTGAAACAATACCACTTAAGTTTTAGTCAACCAGTATTCACAACTTTATTCTCATGTAAGAAATTTCCTTACACTTTTGTCTTAACTATAGGTCAGAGAGCTATTCATTCGAGAGTAGAAACAAAGACATTCATGTTGACTTGATGCAGCTTGTCATAATAGTGAGGCATTTGAAAAGCTATTCATCCAGGTTTCATTTTCAAGTCACCTGGCTGATTACTTGATCCCCAATCCTCAGGAAATACTGCTCTTTGTAAGGCCTCAGGGTCCCTTAGAATCTTAGCTTCAGATTAATATTACAGTGTCATCCAATACCAACTCAGTGATATTTTCCTACCACATTTTTTTAAATCAAGCAACTCTTCTTTCCAAAATGCTGCCCAAATGCTTTTCAGACTCAACAGCTTCTTTTCTCCTGCTGCCTAACTTCCCAGATATTCACAGCCAATATGAGCATTTCTTTACCCATCTGTGCTTTTCTTGCCTTTAGTCTCCTCACTCATTTCTAATCCCTTCCTCAGACTACCCTTGTTCTTCACATTATCTTCCAACTTTAAGTGCAAAGTTGCTCCGCTCCAGGTGAAATTATCACTACCACACAGGCTGCCTGGCACAGAAGTCCTACATAGAACAGAATACTAGCATTCTGAAACCTAAATAATACCATGACTATTCCTGCTCAGGGAAACTATCTCCTCTATGCAAATTTTTCAGAGGAACATTTTCAATAAACCCTGCTTTGAGTGTGTAAATCATAATGAAAGTCAGTGCTGATATCACTTATGCTCAACTCCTCCCCTAGTCACAGGGAGAGCTGTTACTGCTGCAGTCCCATTCTGACAAGTCAGAATCACTTAGAGCCTTATGTTAACTGTGGTCTATCAGGTCTTGCAGTCCTTTACTTGCCCAAGCAGCAAGGAAAAGAACACAGACTATTCCTAACTGTGAGACCAAATCAGACCTTCAGCTTCAATAGAAAGTTACTTTTGTTACTTCTCTGACCTAGAACCTGGGCCCGATATCTGATGTTTGAGTTTCTGGTCTGATACTGGAACTCTATCTAACTCACACCTTGCTGTGATGGTTAATTTTATGTTTCAGCTTGACTGAGCCAAAGGGTGCCCAGATATTTGATTAAACACTGTTCCTGGGTGTGTCTGTGCAGGTGTTTCTGGATGAGATGAGCATTTGAATTGATAGACAGAGTAAAGCTGATTGTCCTTCTTAATGTGGGTGGGCTTCATCCAATCTGTTGCAGCTTGAACAGAACAAAAAGACAGAGGAAGGAAGAATTCACTCTCTCCTTTCTCTCTCTCTGCATGACTGGTTGAACTAGGACATTTATCTTTTACTGTCCTCAGACTGGGACTTACCCATAAACTCTCCTGGTTTCAGGCCTTTGAATTAGGATTAGACCTATGCCACCAACTTTCCTGGTTCCCTAGTTTACCAGCTGAGGATGAAGGGACTTTGTCTCCATATTCACATGAGCCCATTTCTTATAATAAATGTGTGTGTGTGTGTGTGTGTGTGTGTGTGTGTGTGTGTGTATCATGTTACCTCTCTTTCCAGGGAGAATCCTGACTAATAAATTTGCCTAGTCTAAGAGTTTGTTCTATTTCCCCATAGCTGAGTCCTTATCTTGACAAATACATGTGGCTACTACTCCATACTTGGACCATACTTGCTCTTGCCAATACCCTCCTTTCACCCTGGAGCCTTGTTCCCATTCTCATTGGCCATCTGCAGTCTGACTTCTTTAATGCCAAATGCCTGCTGACATTACCATATCTCCCTTATTATGCTTCTCTGCTCCACTTCATGCAACTTCCAGCGAGACCGCTTATTGAGAGACCATTTGCCTCCCCTTTTGATCTTAAGATGCTGAGATCAGAATGGATACTCTCCCAGGCCTATACCTATTTCTATTCTGCTAAGACCTAACTCAGTACCTGTTCCCTCCAATCTATAATGAGTATAAAGTGTAATTTGGGAACCAGTGACTACCCAATCCCCAAGAGTTACATAACATATTTTAACAAAATACCATACGGAACTTTTTAAATGAGCATATCTTCAGTAAATTTAAGAGATGTCAGTGTAATTTAGTTCTTGAGAATAAAGTACAAGGTATGACAGCTTGCTGAGTACAGTCCACAATTCAAAAACTAATAAAAAATTTGACCTTTTCTGTTTCTAAACTTATTTAATTTTCCCTGTATAATTTTTATAATGAAGCACTAATTACTTAGTGGGTTTTTTGTACTTGCAATCAATACAAAATAATGAAAAGGGCCTAAAATGAGAAATAGTTATTCTGTAATGATGAAAGACTATATTTAAAACAATTTCATTTCAATGAATGTATACATATACAGTGATTATGTGTACACATACTAAAAACTAATCTAACACCTTTGACATGCTGTTTTTCAGTAATATGGATATACATATAATTAGCATTATATTATATATAATTATAACATATTACAATAAATATTATTAACAATGAATTTTGCATTAATATAACATGTTGAACTCTACTAAACACAAATATCCTGATCTACGGAAACAACATAGAATAACATAGTAGAAAAAGTAAATTACATTAAATGCTTTAAAATAAATAAGTTTTTATGGTGAACAAGGTAAATTATGATATGATGAGATAATAACTAACACTAGTCTTCTTGACTGCATTTCCTATCCTTAAAGATTTAGGGCTCCCTCTTAGTCCCCAATATCAGAGATGTACAGTTCTCTCTCACTTTGTATGATCTCTCTCAAAAGAACTCATCAACAACCATAAATTCTAAGACTGAGTTGTTGTTGTTTTATTTATTTAGCTTTTTGGAGCACTTAACTACAAGGATGAAGAAATAAAGGGAGTGTGCAAATACGGATGAAGGACAAGAAAGAAAAGTGAAAAGAGACAGAAAATAACTACCATTTATTAAAAGTCTACCATAGGTCAGGTACTATATTTTATTTAATCCACAAAACTATCTTAGCACTTATAATCTCCATTTGGTAGTTAAAGAAACTAACGCCTAGAGAATTAAACTGTCTTCTCACAAATGGCATGGTAGGTGAGTAACAGAAGCAACAGAGGAATCCAGATCTCTGTGATTATCAAGTCTATGCCTTTTCCACAAAACTATTTTGTGCATATCCATACATAATCCCAAGGTACATCCAATACATATATATATATCCAATAGACATACATGAATATTCTTTGTTAGAAAATAGATGTGTAGCACTACCCAAAATAATAGAGGAGTCTTGCTGATTGATACATCTCCTTATTCAACACTTGTTTACCAAGCTGTTACTATTGTGCTGTGCTAGTGTCTGGAAATACAAAAATGAAGGAAATCCTTCACCTCTGAAAGATTTACAGTCAAGAAGGGAGGAAAGGAAAGCAAATCCACAATTTCAATACAGTGTGATAAGCACTGGGGTTGGGGCACATACAGACCGCCATGGGAAAGTCAACAGTTGACTTAGAGACAGACATGAAGACAAAAAGAGAGAAAGTTTTAGAAGATTCGGGTGATGTTCAGACTCACAAAGAACAGATAGAAATCCTCCAAATGGATAATTGTGAGGGCATTTGGGATGGGGCATATGTGCAAAGACAGGGAGGAAAGAAGGACCAGACCACTTGGAAAATGCAGGTTTGTTCATATAAGAGATATGAGAGATCAGGTAGATATGAGAGAGAGATATGAGAAATCAGGGAGAAGGTCAGGAGGACTCCCATTCTGTTGGTTTGAATAACTGAGTCAATGATGGCGCCATCTTTGGGGGTACAAAATTATGTCATTCCTCCACTGAAAACTCTGTAATGACTTATGTTGCTATTTGACTAAAGCCTAAATTTCTGAACATGCCCTGTAAAACTTCTGCCATTTTTCCAGCCTCCCCTTCAGTGCTGTCCCTCTCTTTACAAAGCACCTGCTTTTTTCCCAGCCCAGGGTCTTCACACCTCCTGATCCTTCCTCTTGGAACAATCTCTCTACACCCCTTCACACACACCCTGTCAGCCTAAATGTTACCTACTCAAGAAGGCTTTCTCTGGCTTCTAGATTCAGACAGATTACCCCCATGATATCTTCTCTTAATACCCTCACCTTTACCTTCATAGCTGTTACCACAATGGACATTTAAAAATCATTTTGATTAGATACTCAATGCCTGTCTGTCAAAATATATGCCTATTTTGGTCACTCTTTCTCTATAGTGCTTAATCCAAAATGAATTATTTATGAGGACACTCTATGGAGTGGTGGGTTGTGACAGTAATACAGAGGGAATTTGGCAGTAGGAATCAAGTTTTGGGATACTCATGAGTATAACATATCTGTGGGCCATCCATGTAGAAATGTTTATAAGGCAATTTATCTTTTTAGAATTGTTCTTTTAGTATTTAGTTAAAACTTCTGGACAGAGCACAAATTTAAGAGAAATTGGTAAATAGGCAGCACTTAAAAGTATGGGAATTGAAGAAATAAGTCAAAGAGAGAAATAGAAGGAGGGGAAAGCATGATCATTAAGTACAAAAGCATAGCAGGGGCGAGTAGAGAAATGAGATCTAACAGGAGTGGCCTGAAAGACAGGAAGAAAACTGGGGATGTGGCATTGGGTAGTCAAGGGGAGAAAACTTTCTGATATGAAATACATAGTAACACAAAAGACTTTTTCTTTGCACTTTAAAGGAGTCAAGTAACAAGGTCTGAATATATAGTGTTGAGTTTTGCAATTCTGAGGGTCACTGACAACAAAAGAAATACTTTCCAGGGGCTATGGGAGGAAAATCCAGTGCAGTAATTTATGTACTCAATCATTTCACAAGTCTTATTGCCTACCTATTAAGCACTGGGGCTTGTGCTGCTTGATGGAGATACAACAGTAAACAAAATAGGAAAGCTTTCTATCTTCATGGAGTTCAATGCACTAAGACCAGGGCATGGATTTAGCTTTGTTTCAATAAAAGCAGTTTAATCCTTATTTTCTTATACGCACCTGCTTCAGACATTTATGTGGCCTGCCTGGTTCTGATGGGCATGGGTTATCGACTCCAGAAAAGAGTGTAAAAAGTGTTATAGTCAGTTATAATTGTACATGTAATTGTACATACAAGAATTGACCCAGTCATGAAGGTCAAGAAAGTAGTGAGTCAGGATAATTAGAGATGACAATAATCAAAGAAAGAAAATGGTGGCTATAATCAAATGGCACAATCTTCAAAATTGAATGGGTTTTAATAGGAGTATGCACAGATGAAAACAGCAAAAGGAAAAGTAAGTGAATTTAACACCTACCACATGTCTGCGGTTTGAGGATGGGGGAAGAAGCAGCCTCCACTTAGTGCAACAGCAATATTTATTCATAAAGCTCAATATATTTTTTGTAAATAGACCATTTCTCCCCTTTATAGCCTCCATCCACTCCTTTATTCTTTTTTTTTTTTTTTTTTGACACTGAGTCTCGCTCTGTTGCCCAGGCTGGAGTGCACTGGCCTGATCTCAGCTCACTGCAAGCTCCGCCTCCCACGTTTACGTCATTCTCCTGCCTCAGCCTCCCGAGTAGCTGGGACTACGGGCGCCCGCCACCTCGCCCGGCTAGTTTTTTGTATTTTTTAGTAGAGACGGGGTTTCACCGTGTTAGCCAGGATGGTCTCGATCTCCTGACCTCGTGATCCACCCATCTCGGCCTCCCAAAGTGCTGGGATTACAGGCTTGAGCCACCGCGCCCGGCCCCCCTTATTCTTAAGGAGAGATCCATCTAAGCCTGTGGAGGATTGGGTGGACTCTGCAAGGCCAGTTGTTCTAGGTGTCCATTGAAGAAACACACACAGCTAAGAGGACCACCATGGTGCTACCCTTTAGCTTCTCCACTGCTTTTTGAAATTTAATGTTTCTAACTCATATCCTAAACTGTTAAAGAATGTAAATAAATCAACCATATTGCCCTACCAATGTTCTCAAATTTTTCTAACAGGCCCACCTACACTTCCTGAGACACTATGAAAGCCATAAACAGCACTTTCTCAAATTTTCCTTTCCAAAATCCATTACTTAGTAATAAACTGGGATTTTTTTAAACCTTTTTTTATAAGATAAGGAATTTTTGGAAAAATTATTTTGAGATGTTAGTCTAGAATATTTATTTAAGGAATAGCATCTGATGCCAAGTTATTTGTCAATAAAAAGGTGATAAACATAGTTATTTGCCAGTTGTAATTCAATAAATTATTTATGATGTCTTTAGTAGCCATTAATTTAAAAAAGACTACTTTTTATATTATTGCAAAGTTATCTTTTAAATCACTGAAAATGAGATTGTCAAACTTCTGGGCTATTTGCATTCTGTAACTGCCTAGAGTTTGATATGAAGAATGGTAATATTTACATTGAGAACAAGAAATATTGTTAAATGGAAGCAAAACAGAAGCCAGAGGGTGTGCCTTCTTTTTATCAGGTGCAAGGTAGCTGGTGAAATACTCCAAAGGAAGCATCACAGCATTTTCTTTAAGTGTATGTGCTCTTTTATCTGATCTTTCTTTTCTTTATTATCTTCCTTTATTCCTCACCTTGCTTTTCCTTAGTCATTCGCTAAAATCATGCTTTCATCATACTTAACATCCTTCCTCTCTTCTGATTTTTCTCCTAATCTTCAAAGTAAGATTAATTGATATAGCAAGAAAATTTAAATTAGGGAAAATATACAAAGCAATTTATATTAGTATTTTAAATATATAATACACATGAAGCTTTCCTAAAGTTTTATTTTTTTTTCTCCTTCCATGTATTTTTAGAGAGCCCTCTTTTCTTATAGTGTTATCTGGAAAGCCAATGCAGTGCAGATCACTACAGAAATTTAAAAGAACCTTTCCAGGGAAACAGTCAGCCTATGCTTCTCCTAAAGAAAGTCAGAGAGGATTTTTATTAGAACAAAAGTAAAAGGCAAAAGTCTAGAGTAGCTTCCAATAACTATATCAGCAACAGAGTAAAGACCAAGCAGAATGCTTTATAAAACCATCACACTATCCTCCACACTGAATGCTTTCCAGACTAGTTCCCAATAAATTATGTCTGAATTTTAGGAAGAATTGGCTATAGAAAAGTAACTGGTAAAAGCTATTATGTGAACTCTCCACTTCACACTGAGAACATGAGGTGGAAGTGTGAAGCAGCCTCTGTCACAAAGGGCCTCATCAATGGAAAACAGACTGTTTCTTTATTTGAATCCAAGGGTGAGCCCAAAGTGGAAAGAACAGAATAAACCAGAAGCAAGACTCTCCCAGATCTCCCAAGACTGGGAAGGACAGCAGGCTTCAGCAAGCTCCTAAAGACATCAGGAGCAATGATGGTATTAGTCACAGGAGAAGAAGCAAGGGTAGCTATCACCACAGCAACTCAGAGCAGGTACAGGCAAACAGCAATTGCCATGAGGGACAGTTCTTCCAAGCACAAGAGCTAACTCTGAGTGCCAAGTCAGAAGAATTGGGGAAATATGCTGTCTTCACAGAGCCAACGGAAGTAGATCCAGAGAAACTAATATCTTTGAGCATGACACTGTCTTTGCCTCTATGGTGATATTGCCATGGCCATAGTTTATATAATTTACTTAAGGTTTGTTATTCTTATATTTTTAATCCTGATGAGGATTAATGATTATAGCAGGCAACATTGATCGAGTACCCTTAGGACACTATACTAAGTCCATATGCATTATCTTATATGTCCTTTACAACAAACCTAGAGGGTAGGTATTAATACTATCTGGATTTCATGGATTAAAAAGAAAAAATATGAGGCTCCGAGAGTTTTAAAAACATGTCCAAGTTTACAGAGATAATATGTGATAGAGCCAAAATTCAAATCTGGTCACTCTGGCCACAGAGCCCAAACTCTCAACCCCTTTACTGTTTGGCTAGGTTCTAGAAGCTGAGAGCTGTGAGCTGGCAGAATTGCCATGTACTTGGAATCCATTTCAGAACTAGAAGAAACCTGAGACATAGAATGGAAAACATCAGCTTTACAGAGGAAAGAAAGGTATGTTCACTTCTTGAAGCCTATAACAGAAAAGAGAAATAGGGCATGAGAAGGAAAGCTAGTCCTAAAAATTTAACCTGAAGCTTCTCAGTAGGAGTTATTAGTCCATTTCCCTACTGCTACAAAGAACTACCCAAGCCTGGGCAATTTATGAAGAAGAAAATATTTAATTGACTCACAGTTTTGCATGGCTGGGGAGGACTCAAGAAACTTACAATCATGGCAGAAGGTGAAGGGAAAGCAAGGCACATCTTACATGGTGGCAGGAGAGAGAGAGAATGAGAGAGGAGGGAACTGCCAAACACTTTTAAGTCATCAGAACTTGTGAGAACTCACTCACTATCATGAGAACAGTATGAGGAAAACCACCCCCATGATTTAATCACTCCCACCAGGTGCCTTCCTTGATATGTGGGGATTACAATTGGAGGGGGACACAGAGCCAAATCACATCAGTAGGTAAGCCCCTTATTGTTCCTTAGTGGCTCCTATAGGGATACCATTAATTCCTTTTTTTAAGGATGTGAAACACAAATTACAATACCTAAATATGATAATTCAACAAAGACACAAGTCCCAGCATCATCAAGTGTTCATTGAGAATGTGTTCTATTCTCAATCTATCACATCCAAGCCTGGTATGTCCACTGATGTGCAAGTATCCACATGCAAAGCTCCCTGAGGGCAAGGACAGAACTCTTCAGTTCAGCATGCAAGGTTTTCACAAGCTATTTCTAGTCTACATGTCCACTTCATTTCTTGTCATTTCTCCCTTTTGTCCTGAATATCATGTTCTCTCTTCCCCCTAGAAAGCATTTTTCCAATTTCTACTTGGCAATGTTCCCATCTCACTTTGAAAGCCCAGCATAGATGTTGCTTTTGAGCAGTGGCAGTGCCATGAATACTTGGGTTCCAACAAGTGGAATCAGCCTTCCTCTCAAACACAGTATTAGGACAAGATCATGGACCCTCTGCTATCTCCAGATAGCCTGCAAGCCCTCAGCCCCTCACATGTATGAATACTAGAATAATCACTGTTTCCAGGTGCCCTTGCTCTGTCCTCTAGGATGACTGTCTCTTTCTCTCTGTTCCCACAGTTTTTAAATATACCTCCATTACGCCACTCATCACATCATATTTTAATTGTTTTTTGGCATATTGATTTTTTTGTTTGAGAATGGAAATTAATACTATACTGATTAAGTAGAGTGCTTAGAACACAATAGCATTCAATAAATGCAGTTGACTTGCTGGTTCAAGACATTCTATCTGTTCTAGTCTTACATACAGCACTTGGAAATTTTCACATAATTATTAATATATTTGCTCAATGCAGCATGCATAAAACACATAAACAAAGAAAAAATAGCCTCTATTAACCCACAACTTGTTCCAAGTTTGCTTTCTCTACATTTGTTTATGATCTTTCAGTTTACATATTTCCAACCTTATCACATTTTTTTGGCAAATGATACCCAGTTGTTCAAGCCAAAAATCAAGTAGTCATCCTCACTCCTCCATTTCTCATATCCTCTACAGCCAATCAATCATCAAATTCTGTTGTTTCTACTTCAAAAATATATCTTAAATCTATCCATTGTTCTTCATCACTAGTCTTAGTAGTCCCATCCACCATCTCTTGGGTGGATAACTGAAATAGACTCCTAATGTATTTCCTGGTTTCTCCTCCTGCCTTTATAATCTAATCCCCATACAGCAGACAGAGCTATCTTCTTTATAGTGTAATAAGAGGCACTACCCTTCTGAAAATGTCTCATCAACTTGCTACTGCCTTTCAAATAAAATCCAACCTGGCCTCCGTGATCTGACTTTTGCTTCCTAAACCAACTTCATCTCCTACCTCTCTCTCCTTCTTTGACTGAGCGCCAATCACAATGACATTCATTTGTTCCTCAGTAGATCAAGCTTGTTCCTACTCTGGGCCATTGTACTTGCTTTTCCCACTGCCACGGTGGCTCTTTCCTCGTGAGCTCCTTTCCGTCCTTCAGAACTCAGATGAAATGTCACTTCCACTGAGAACCCTTCCCTGCACACTCCTCTAGCATATTCTTTGCCTGTAGATCACATCCTCTTGCTTATTTTCTCCATAGTACTTACCATAATCTGTAATTATCTTGTTTATTGAATTTCTTGTGAAAGTCAACACAATGAAGTCCCCAACAAAATTTAAGGACTGTCAGGGCAGAACTTTGTCTTTTCTTACACATTGACTCTCCAGGGTCAATAAAATATTAGGCACCCTCTATGAATTTCTTGAAAGAACAGGTGATTACATGTTCAATGTTTATTGTATAACTTTACATTTATATAGTAAGCTCTTTGCAGGCAAAGACCATGTCTTATTTGGAAAGAATTTGATACAGCACCCTGAAAAGTACTATGTGATGACAGATACAATAAATGTTATCATAGATTTTGAAAAGTCTATCAGGATAACATTTAAAGTGATTCCAATCTCAGTTTTCATGGTAGAATATCAAGCCAAAGAAGCAGTAACACAAACTTCTGACATATATATATATATTTATATATATAGGAATCTACATATATATGGCCTTAAATAATAGGAATAAGAGGTTAGAATCTAAGAATGCTTTGAAAATCTGAAAAATGTGAATGCTTTTTGCAAGAGCAAGTCTCTGCTGTGTTTATCTCCCTGTGTGCTCTAAGCACCCATGGATTTCAGCAGTTCACCTTTTAACAGGCGGTTGATGCCTAGAGGATCACATGATCAAGAGAACTGAGTTTAGTAATTCCATAAGAAGAAAGTCCAACTGAGGTAATGTATCTGAATTTAGTACCTAAATTAAAAGTTTGAGCCTCAGCTTTCCCAGAAGCAATTTCTTCTCTCATCAGGGAATGTATATGCTATAAATAAGATTATGTAGCTCAAAAGCTAATTGTTTGAGAACTCCTAATTGAAAGTAATAGCTAATGAAAGGGTCACATTATTGACTTTATGTTAGTGGTCATATTTGAATCCTACATTTTATACAAATCTGGTTTATTTTTTCTTACATAGCTGGCATTAATGGATAAGTAAATTATTCTTGGATAGCTGCAGCAGCTAATACATGCTGGACCTGGACTAAAGGACATTAAAGAACATAACAAAGAAAGCTCCACTCCTAAATCAGAGATTCTTAGAATTACGGTGTAATTCTGTCTGAACTAACACAAATAAAGGGTCTCTGAAAGCATCCAACAAACATTAGGAGCAAATAGTAGAGTTCTTTGTTTTAAGCTGAATGTGTAAGGAAATGTGGACAAATAAGGAAGCTAGAAAACAAATTATATGCTATCCTCTCCCATAGTCTCTGTATTATACTAATGTGTTCCACATAGGGTGGAATTTGGGTTTAAAAACGAGAAAGTGTTTCCTCCATCAACAAACCTGGCCTTGGATAGAGGCATACAAAACAGATTCACACATCACTGTCTGACAAGATGTTCACTGATAATTTTAGCAATGCTGAAGAACTTATTGATACACTTTTCCCTCTTAGAAAAGCATCTTAAACTCATGGGGAAAAAAAGTAATAAAGTACAGGAAGCAAACAGAGAATTTGAAACTTTGCAAGACAGTGGGTGTCTAAAGTAGGACATCTTTCAAAAGGTCAGGCAATATGGTGGTGCTTATAAACAATTGCCTTATTATCAGCAAATTTTTACTGAAATCTTTTGGACATAAAACCTGTTCCATAAAAATAAGCTATTTGCAATATGTTAAAAACAGGTTGACCTTTAGCTAAAAATTAAAGAACAAAGTGACAAATGATATAGCTTTAGATATATAAACACATAAGGCTTTCTCACCAAAGGCATTCCTACACCCTTTACAATGACTATTAGATGGAAAAGAAAGCCATCAGGGATAGTTCAGTCTGGGTGCACTGCATTATTCATAAAAAGCAGTTTCCATTATTTGTTAAATATATTTACTAGTAAATATGCTAATGAAATAATAGACTTAGGTATCTAAATCTTCTGAGTTTTGATCTTTGATTATCTGGGGAAAAAATCCTACTTCTATAAGAATTTTAAATATATCTTAATATGGTTGATTTATTCACTAATCCACTCATTTGTTTAACAAATATTTATGGAAGGCAGTTATGCAGAGGGGCAGGAGATATCCATAAAAGATGACTGGAAACATTCCATTGAAAACAGCTTAAGGGTATTATATCTCTATTGTATTATATTCTTTCTGTGTAATATTTCAAATTTAATTTTCTCACCCAAAAGGAAGTTAAGTATTATCTCTTTACATTTATTTTTGCAGAAAAAGAAGAAACTAGATCAAACAAATGAAAGGGAAATATAATGCAACAATGGAACTAAACCTATTAATTAGGAAAGTCAAGCTGGGAGACAAGATGGACAGAAACCCATGATGCCTTTGATAAGCAAAAAGTCTGAAACACTAACCACCACACTTAGGGCAACAAAATTATTTCCAAATCCTACTTACTTGTGGTGATAAGATTTCTAATTTATCATCAGAGATCTTTAGGACTCTGGAGAGAGTGGGCTTAAGAGCAAACTTTCTCAATGGTGAAGATAGCTAAATGAAGCCAAGTAAATTAGAGTTGTAGACAAAAGTTATTCTTAGACCACTGATGTATGTGCCCTGGAAAGCCAATCCTATTCCCACATAAAAGCTACTAGTCATATCCATTATCGCCTTGGCAATATTCATATAAAAACCTGAAAGTCATAATGTTTAGGAAATTTTGAGGGATAAAACTGATTCTTCCCTTTCATATCTGAAAAATTATAAGCAAAGTATACAAGTGCCTGCCTCTAACATCATAAAGACTTTTTTAACCTTTAAATATTTATACCAAACTGCTCTCATCTAGGCATGGAAGTCATGCTCTCTAGATATTTTGAAAAATATTTAAAAATTGCATATGCTATAATATCATGTCATTGATCCAGCTGACTGTGTAAATTACCGTGGTGTTTAAGTTTCTAGTTTTATACTCAATTATGATAATACAGCACAGATAAATTTAGGAATATTTATGTATTAAGATATTATTATCACAAAGTATAATTTTTAAAAATTAATGTCCTTGTTTGTGTCAAAATGCACATATGATTTTAAATGAAATACTGAAAGTTACCAATACTTGATGTACAAAAAAGGAATAGCTTATAAGCAACCCCACTATCAAAGCTCTAAAGACAATTTTAAAAAAAATCTATTCTACATATTCCAAGAGAAGAGGACTGATAGAACTAAGTATAGACCCTAAAGCTGTCATTAAACCTTCTATGTTCTCAAATGCCAATCCTCAACTGGGGAGACAATTAGCTCTACATCATGTAGGCCAGTAATACTAAGAGAACATCAAATCCCAAGATCTTGGGCAGAGATATCCTTTTAAAAAAAATTAAGAAAATGCAGACCTACATTCCAGTGAAGTGGATGATTAATAAAAACCATGCACCTAAGAGAATGTAAAACTAAAAAGTAAATCACGACTATTTAGGTCAGCTGTTTTTTGATCTGCTTCAGAACTGAAATCAGGTAACATTAACATACTTATTTCATGCTAAAGCAGGCCAAACCCTTTATTGTCAACCAAATTTAAAACCGTTACATAATGTTGATATATGCCATTATATAAAATATTATTTTCTCTAAATTACTGATATATTTTACTAAACCAGGTTAATTTTGAAAAAAAAATTTAACATTTTAATTTCAAACGAACTGCGACAGACCATATAATGCCACCAATAAGAGTGTAGTATATCTACCCTACTTGTAGAGAAGTGAAGAGTAATAGCAAACATAGCTAAATATCTAGAATTTAAAGTCACATTTTTTCTTGTGAACATAATGGACTCAATTCTCTTTACTATGCTTGAAGAAAATTCTACAGGGACACATAAACACAGCCTACTCTAATGTATGGGGCTTTGGTACTACCGTGCTTAGTGTCTCTCTACGTTACGATTTCAGAGCACATGACTTGATACTATCTTTATTCATGCTTTCATTCAAGAAATGTTTGTTGGTTCCCTCTTTTGGGCCAGGTACTGCTTTAGAGGCTAAGAAATATAGGAGTACAATCCACAAGTTTCCTTTCCTTATAGAGCTTACATGGCTTGAGGGAATGGGGAATATTACACATGGAAAAAATGTTTTAAAGATAATCATAAATTGTGATAAACCCTATGAAAGAAACGAAGAAAGAACTAATATGATAGTTTAGTTAAATAGTGAAATCAACAAAGGTCTCTTTAAAAAGACAAAAAATGAGAAGGAGGCAGTTTGTAGAGGGTCACGGGAAGACTCTCCTAAGTAGAAAGAACAAGTTCAAAGCCTTTAAGGCAAAGAGCAACATGATTTTTTTTAAGAACCAAAATAAAAAAGGCCAAAATAGTTAAAGAAAAAGTCTGCTCCTGATTTGTGCTTTCAGCAAAGCTACCTGCTTTCCCATGGTAAGCAACTAAAAACTGGTCAAAATCTAGGAAGAACACTGTTTTCAGACTTGAAAACAGGCAGTGCAACAGTGTGATCCCTAAGTGAAGGAAACTGAGTGAGATGATTCCATTGCCTCCACTCTCTTCTGGAAGTTACAGACCATGTTTGGAGGAAGGATAAACAGGAGCTGAGCATAAGGAGGTTGAGGTAGCTGCACTTGGCATAGAAGAGTACTAGAGAGGGGAGAGAAATATATTTTAAAAGCTCCAGATCTGAATAAGAGTCTCCTGCCTCTTTGAATACAAAACTGCATATGTGTAGGGTAAAACTCTAAAATTTCAAACAAAGAGTAACCCTCTAAGGGCTGAACAACTTTCAGAGCTCACAGAGAGCAGGGAGACATTTGCATTCCTATAAGCCAAGTGGAGAGAGTTTGTTCAATATCTAGGGCATTCTGCAGAACTACTCAGTAGAGAAGGATTCTACATTAGAAATAAGGCTATATTAGTTCTAGAGTAAAGGTCTCTTTAGATCCACAAAAGAGTGAAGTTGCTCTGCAAGTAAGTGAACTGCCTGCCAATACAAGATAATTGTTAAAGAAAAATGACAAACTCCAGACACTCAAAATATATTTTAAAATAACAAATTTTAACTCATGCCCTAAAACAAGCAATGAAGAAAGGACACCTTATTCAATAAATGGTGCTGAGACAACTGGCTACTCATATGCAAAAAAATAATAATAGGTTCTTGTTTCATATCATATGCAAAAATTAACTCAAGATGAATTAAAAATTTAAATGTAAGACCCGAAACTGTGAAAATCCTTGAAGAAAACAGGAAAACCTCTTCTGGACATTAGCCTAGGCAAAAAATTTATAGAAAAGACCTCAATAGCACAAGCACAACACCAAAAAACAGGTAAATAGGATTTCATTAAACTAACTAAAGAGTTTCTGCACAGCAAAAGAAGTAATCAACAGGTTAAACAGGCAACCTGCAGATGGGAGAAATTACATGCAAACTATGCATCCAACAAAGGACAAATATCCAGAATCTGTAAGGATATCAAACAAATCTACATAAACAAATTCCATTAGAAATAAGACAAAGGACATGAACTGACATTTTTCAAAAGAAGCCAACAAACATGAAAAATTGCTCAACATCACTAACCATCAAAGAAATGCAGATTAGAGCCACAATGAGAAACTATATCATGCCAGTCAGAATGGCTACTATTAAAAAAACAAAAATTATAGATGTTGGCAAGGATGCAGTGAAAAGAAAACACTTACATACTTTTGGTGAGAATGTAAATTACTTGAATCCCTATGGAAAACAGTATGGAGATTTTGCAAAGAACAAAACATAGAACTACCATTTGACTCAGCAATTCCACTACTGGATATCTATCCAAAGGAAAAGAAATTGTATCAAAAAGACAAATAAACTGGTATGTTCATGCAGCACAATTTACAATAGCAAAGTTATGGAATCAAGCTAAATATCCATCAACAGATGATTAGATAAGGAAAATATAGTATATGTAAATCATAGAATACATGCAGCCTTAAACAAGAATGAAACCATATCCTTTACAGTAACATGCATGAAGCTGGAGGCCATTATTCTAAGTGAAATAACTAAGAAACAGAAAATCAAATACCAGATGTTCTCACATATAATTGGGAGCTAAGTAATGGGTACACATGGACATAAAGATGGAAATAATAGACACTGGGGACTTCAAAAGAAGATGAGGCTGAAAGGGGAGTGAGGGTTGAAAAATTACCTATTGGATACAATGTTCACTATTTGGATGACAGGTTCACTAGAAGCTCAAACCTCACCATTGTACAATATATCCATGTAACAAATCTGCACATGTAGCCCCAAATCTAAAATTTTGAAAAAGAAGTAATACCAGTCAATAGAATCATATTCATAAATGACAGAAGTGATGAACTGAACAATTATGAACTTCAAAACAACTATTATAAATAGGCTTAAAATCTTAAAGAACTATATTAGTATAATAAAGAGAGGAACAAAAACTATTAAAAAAATGAAACTTGTAGAGCTGAAAAACACAATATATGAGTAAAAATTCAGTAGATTGGGAGATTAGACATTTCAGAAGAAAAAGATCAGTGAATTTGAAAGCATAACCTTAGAAATTTTCCCATTGAAGCACACAGAAATAAAATGCTAAGAAATCAGTTTAAAAAAAAGAGCCTCAGTGACCTGTATGACAATATTAATGTGTTAATGTGTCTAAAATGCATCCAGTTGGAGATGCAGAAAGAAGGGACCAGAAATAATATCCCAAGAAATTTACTAAAATTTTTCCAAATTTGATGGAAAATTAAATCTACAAATGCAATGAGCTCATCAAATCCCAAACAAATACAGAGTAAACCGGGAGAAGCAGTGCCATAGTTAAATTATTAAAATCTACTAATAAAGTCAAAATCTTAAAAGCAAGAAGAAAAAGAGCAAACATTACATAGAGGAAAACAAAGATAAGAATACCTGTCAGTTTCCTTTTTTATACTTTTATTTTAAAGTTCAGAGGTACAAATGCAGGTTTGTTACGTAGGTGAACTTGTGTCATGAGGGATTGTTGTACAGATTATTTCGTCACCCGGAAATTAAGCCTAGTATTCATTAGTTATTTTTTCTGATCCTTTCCCTCTTCCCAACTTTCACCCTCTGATAGGCCCCAGTGTGTGTTTTTCCCTCTATGTGTCCATGTGTTCCCATCATTTAGCTCCCACTTGTGAGTGAAAACATGTGGTATTTGGTTTTTGGTTCCTGTGTTAGTTTGCTAAGGATAATGACCTCCAGCTCCATCCATGTTCCTAATCACAATAGCAAAGACATGGAATTAACCTCAATGGTCATCAATAATAGTCTGGTTATAGAAAATGTAGTACCTACACACTATGCAATACTATGCAACCATAAAAAAGAATGAAGTACTTGCCAATTTCTAACAAAAAAAAATTGCAAGAAGACAATGGAGATAAATCTTAATGTATTGAAAGAAAAAAATATAAAACTATAATTTTATATTCAACCAAACCATCTTGCGCACACACACACACACAAAAGAAATAAAGGCATTTTAAGACAAAAAAAAAAAAAAAAAAAGCTGAGAGAATGAAACTAGCAAACCTGCACTAAAATAATAACAAAGAAAATTAGCTGAGTTGAAGGAAAATAATGACAAATGGAAATTGGGATCTACACAAATGAGTAGAGTGCAAGGGAGGGTAATATAAGGATATACAAAAATTTAGTATTGTGTATTAAAAAATTAAGACACTTGACTATTTAAAGCCACAAAAATGTATTTTTAGGGTTATAGCATATATAGAGATAAAGTGTATGAAAAAATATATAAAATCAAGATAGGGCAAATGGAAGTATTTTGTTGTAAAATTCTTGTGTTATACTTGTAGTATAACAAGAGATGAGTGTAGACTAAGGCAAATTAAAGGCACATACTATAAACCATAGAACAACCACTAAAAGAATTAAGGATTAAGCCAGGCAAGGTGGCTCATACCTGTAATCCCAACAATTCGGGAGGCCAAGGCAGACAGATCACTTGAGGCCAGGAGTTTAAGACCAGCCTGGGCAACATGGTGAAACCCCATCTCCACTAAAAGTACAAAAATTAGCCAGACATGGTGGCACATGCCTGAAATCTCAGCTACTTGGGAGACTGAGGCAGGAGAATCTCTTGAATCCAGGAGATGGAGATGTAATGAGCTAAGATTGTGCCACTGCACTCCAGCCTGGGTAACAGAGCAAGACTTAGTCTCAAAAAAAAAAAAAAAAAAAAAAAGGATATGCAATAAGCCAATATTAGAGATAAGATTGAATACTAAAATTTATTCACTTAATTACAAAGCATAGAAGAAAAGAAGAAACAGATGAAACACATAGAAAATAAATAGCAAGATAGCAGTCTTAAAACTAATACATCAATAATTACATTATTCGATAGTGGATATATCCAATTAAAAGGTAGATTGTCAGCCTGTATAAAAAAACAAGACACAACTATATGCTGACTGAAATAAATCTACTTTGTAGAGAGAGGCACAGATGGACTAAAAGCCAAAGGTTGGAAAAAAATATGCCATGTAAACTCTAAATGTGACGAAGTAGGAATGACTTTATTAGATAAAGACTGATATCATACTTCAAAAAATGATATACTGTAGATAAAGAAGGATTTTTCATAAAGATAAAAGGAGCAATTCATCAAGGATACATAACAAGACTATTTGTCTATGTGGCTAATGACAAATCTTTAAAATGCATAAAGCTAAAATTGAGAAAACTGAAGAGACATATAGCCACAGTTTCAGGTAAAGATTCCAATGTTTCCCTCTCCGTAACTGAAAAAAAAGAAAAGATAAGAAAGAAAAAAAAAACGATATGCAGTAAGTAAAAAAGAAGGAAGGTTTAAATTTCCACTTAGAAAAGTTAAAAGGCAAAAGCAAATTAAACCTATAGTGTGTAGAAAGAAGAAAATAATAAAATAAGACTGGGAATAAATGAAGGAAGCAACAGAAACAACACAGAAAAGCCAAAAAATCAAAGTTGAATCTTTGAAAATAAATAAATAAATAGAACTGTTAAACCTCTGATTAAACTGGCCAAAAGGAGAGAAAATATAAATTACCGATATAAGGAATCAAAGTGAAGCTATCACTACAGATTCTAAAAAATTAAAAGAGTAAGAGAACATTATGAATAACTTTATGCTAATTAATTTGACAATATAGATAAAATGAGAAAATTCCTTGAAAAGTACAGATTATACAATGGCCAAAAAAATGTAGGAAATCTGAATGGATGGAGGTAGTGAATAAAGGAGAGAATAGTACAAAATTGAGTCCCAGAAGAAAATAAGAATCAGATTATGTAGAGTTTCATAGAAAAAGATGAGGAGTTTGGATTTAATTATCAGTGTAAAAAGCCACTGAGAGAGTTTAAAGAGCGGCACAGTCTAATTTCAGGTTTTAAAGATTACTGGCTACTGTGGAAAGAATGAATTCTTGAGACACAAGATTGAAAGACAGAACATTGAAAAGAAGGAAGTTAGGAAATTATGTCAGACAAGAGATAATGGTGGCTTAGACTAAAGCAACATCAGCAGAGAGGGAGAGAAGTGGGCAGAATCAAGATATATCTCCAGCTTAGCTCACATATCACAGAGTTAACATATATGTATATATACACAGACATATATTTCTTTTTCAACGTAATATTTGTTTCTCCAAGAAAAAAAGCATTGAAGTAAATTTTATTTTCCCATTGATTTCTTGAGTTGTTTCTTCTCTGAGAAAAATTATTTCCATGTATGTAATAAAATTACAATCAAAAGTAAAACTATTAAAATGTGCATTTTTATCATTGGAAAAAAGTTGGAAATACAACGAAACACTAATAGTGACTATCTCAGGGATACGGTCTTAATGCTGATTTTGTTCATTCTCACATTGTGCTTAAAAATCATAAGCGTAAAATATTAGAGTTATTTTTTAAAGACTAGAATAATGCTTTTGGCCATATATTATAAAATACTGGAGTTAATAGATTCTAAAATATAATAGTAAACTACTAAAACATTAACAATGGTGCTTTGTTTCATCTAACATTAGCTACAAAGCTACAAAATCAAACTAAAATAATCCTAAGGAAATTCTCAGCTGCCTAGGGCATAATCTCCAATGAAGATGTGATTAATCATAATGCTTTATCATTTGACTATTTTTAATCAGCACGCCACAAATTGCATGCCATTTTATAACTGTATCATCTTTGAACATCTTGGCCTCTGTATAACAAGATATTTTACTGAAGAAATACCTATGTGGTTTAGTTTAGAATCCTTGGATGAATTGAGAGATACCTAGAAATAAAGACTGAAATAGCCAGCTGTTACTTTCCCATTCTGCAACACTGAATGGCCAAGGAAAGTTCACCCTTCTCCTAATACAAATAAGAAAACCACTTTAAAAGCCTTTCTTGGGAGAGAGTAAATGAGGAGACATAGGTCATGGGATTCAAAAGGGCAGATATGCAGGAAGAACAAGTCTAGAGATATGATGTTAAAAATGAGGACTAAATTTAATAGAATTATATTGTATTTGGTATTTTGCTATCTGTGTGTATCCTGTAACATCATTTATAAAACTTACATATGCATCATAAATTTATTTTAAAGAAAGAATGTCTGAAGGCAGGCTAAAGAACTACAACATCAACAACAATCTTTATAGGTTGATTTCTTATCGGACACAGAATACTGTGGTGCATCGTATGTGGGATCATAAAAAGGTATAAAGTAAGGCTTTGGGAAACCTGTCAATGAACCTCAACCTTCAGAATGGCTCCAGAAGCAAAAATGATCTTCTAGAAAAGTTTGAGAACCTGATTATAAATAAGATCTAATATCTCAGTTCATTGCAAACCTAGTATTCTTTCTTCCCTTCTTCCAGCTCAAACATGCATATTCTCAGCCTTAGAGTGCCTAGAATCAACCTGGAATTGAACCAGCGACTATGAATAGGGTGCATTTCAGCTTCCACAAATTACTACAAATACACACAGACTGAAGGTGGTAAAATCTTTTATCTCTATTTTGTGCATGGTAAAAGTGTATGCATTTTTAATATATGGTTAAAAATGAATTTTGGGGTAAGAAAATCTAAAGTTTGAATTTTGGCTCTACCACTTACTTTCAAACTGTGTAATTATAAGAAAGTTGTAATAACATGTAATTTTTTTTTATCGTTCTTATCTTTTTTTAAAATTATACTTTAAGTTCTAGGGTACATGTGCACAACGTGCAGGTTTGTTACATATGTATACATGTGCCATGTTGGTGTG
>NW_012123154.1:4462812-4463316 GCF_000951035.1 Colobus angolensis palliatus | reverse complement strand
CGAATTTATTGAGAGTTTTTAGCATGAAGGGCTGTTGAATTTCGTCAAAGGCCTTTTCTGCATCTATTGAGATAATCAGGTGGTTTTTGTCTTTGGTTCTATTTATATGCTGGATTACGTTTATTGATTTGTGTATGTTGAACCAGCCTTGCATTCCAGGGATGAAACCCACTTGATCATGGTGAATAAGCTTTTTGATGCGCTGCTGGATTTGGTTTGCCAGTATTTTATTGAGGATTTTTGCATTGATGTTCATCAAGGATATTGGTGTAAAATTCTCTTTTTTTGTTGTATCTCTGTCATGCCTTGGTATCAGGCTGATGTTGGCCTCGTAAAATGAGTTAGGGAGGATTCCCTCTTTTTCTATTGATTGTAATAATTTCAGAAGGAATGGTACCAACTCCTCCTTGCACCTCTGGTAGAATTGGGCTGTGAATCTGTCTGGTCCTGGACTTTTTTTGGTTGGTAGGCTATTAATTATTGCCTCAATTTCAGAGCCTGCTA
>NW_012123154.1:4461521-4461925 GCF_000951035.1 Colobus angolensis palliatus | reverse complement strand
TATTAGCCCTTTGTCAGATGAATAGTTTGCAAAAATTTTCTCCCATTCTGTAGGTTGCCTGTTCACTCTGATGGTAGTTTCTTTTGCTGTGCAGAAGTTCTTTAGTTTTAGTTTAATTAGATCCCATTTGTCAATTTTGGCTTGTGTTGCCATTGCTTTTGGTGTTTTAGACGTGAAGTCCTTGCCCATGCCTCTGTCCTCAATGGTATTACCTAGGTTTTCTTCTGGGGTTTTTATGGTTTTAGGTCTAACATTTAAGTCTCTAATCCATCTTGAATTAATTTTCATATAAGGGATAAGAAAAGGATTCAGTTTCAGCTTTCTACTTATGGCTAGCCAATTTTCCCAGCACCATTTATTAAATAGGGAATCCTTTCTCCATTTCTTGTTTTTGTCAGGTTTGT
>NW_012123154.1:4449348-4457141 GCF_000951035.1 Colobus angolensis palliatus | reverse complement strand
TCCACTCCAGACCCTGCTTGCCTGGGTATCAGCAGCAGAGGCTGCAGAAGATAGAATATTGCTGAACAGTGAGTGTTGCTGTCTGATTCTTGCTCTGGAAGCTTTGTCTCAGGGGTGTACCCCACTGTGTGAGGTGTGAGGTTTGGTCTGCACCTAGTAGGGGATGTCTCCTAGTTAGGCTACTCAGGGGTCAGGGACCCACTTGAGCAGGCGGTCTGTACATTCTCAGATCTCAGCCTCCATGCTGGGAGATCCACTGCTCTCTTCAAAGCTGCCAGACAGCGGCATTTACCTCTGCTGAGGTTTCTGCTGCTTTTTGTTTAGCTATGCATTGTCTCCAGAGGAGGAGTCCACAGAGGCAGGCTGACCTCCTTGAGCTGTGGTGGGCTCCACCCAATTTGAGCTTCCCAGCGGCTTTGTTTACATACTTAAGCCTCAGCAATGGCCAGCACCCCTCTCCCAGCCTCGCTGCCGCCTTGCAGTTAGATCTCAGACTGCTGTGCTAGCAATGAGGGAGGCTACATGGGCGTGGGACCCTCTGGGCCAGGTGTGGGATATAATCTCCTGGTGTACCATTTGCTAAGACCCTTGGTAAAGCGCAGTATTATGGTGGGAGTTACCCAACTTTCCAGGTGTTGTGTGTCTCAATTTCCTTTGGCCAGGAAAAGGAATTCCCTTCCCCCTTGTGCTTCCCAGGTGACACAGTGCCTCGCACTGCTTCAGCTCTTGCTGGTCGGGCTGCACCTGCGGACCAGCGCCAACTGTCTGACATGCCCCAGTGAGATGAACCCGGTGCCTCAGTTGAAAATGCAGAAATCACACGTCTTCTGTGTGGCTCACCCTGGGAACTGGAGGCTGGAGATGTTCCTGTTCGGCCATCTTGGCCATGCCCTTCATAAATTGTTACATGTAAATCATTGTCAGGAACAATGCCGTACCTGATACACAATTTCTATTATTATTTTTATTATGCATAACTATCCTAAGAAATTTAGTTACTGTTGTATTAGTTTAGCCAAACAAAAATGTATAAAGCTTTCAAAAAGAACATACACATATACACTTTAGATTGACATACATGTTGTATCTGGGTTTACAAACACAATCAGAATACATTTTAGTTTTGAACTGACTCTGATCCCACTATAACCATTAGGTTAACTCCCCTGACATACTGTAAGGTACTGTGAATTGGCTGATTGCATTATAAAGGTATTACATTGTAAAGATAGACTAAATTGTGGTATATTGTTACCCATCTGAATAATTTAAAGTTTTTGCCACTTTGGGAGCCAGAGAGACCTGACTCATTCAGGTTACCCTCCTATGGGCTGGACAATGTGGGGAAAGTTTGTTAATTCCTACTCTTTCAAAAAAATATTATCTGAAGCATTGTTATAAGGAAAAAATAATATAACATATTTGGAATTACAAAAATAAAGTGAATGGGCAATAAATGTTAGTGCCCTTTTCCCTATTATCATTTCCTCTTTCCCCCATATAATGAAATAATTATAATATGAATATGTAAAAATAATTTTTTTCTTACACTTAAGCCCAATACATCCAATCAAGTACAAACGTACCTGAGAAATATAAATATTACCTTGAAGGGCTGAAGGTAGCTTTGAGAATGGGAAGAAGTGCCAGAGTCAGCTAAAATGTTCTCTGTGAGCAGACCACCTCCACATGCTAAACAATAGGAGCGTGCAGTAAACTAAGTCATCTTCAAAGGATAACCGTGTTTGCAGGACAGAATATCAATCAATGGAAATGCAAAAGTTTGGGATGCAATAAAAGTCAGAAAAACAGGAGAAAAATCATAAGCAAAAGGAGAAAAAATGACAGACTGGCTGTTTTTAAAAACTCTGGGGGAGAAAATTTTAGGGTAGAGTCCGTATTAAAATGAAACTACACACTCCCCATGTTTCTTTAATTCATATTAGCCTTGGAGGACTAACCAGCCCACAATCTCTTCATCTGTGATAACTGAGAAATCACTGTGAGATCTAAGAATGTTCGCAGTAAAAAAGCAGATGTATTTAGAGTTACGTATGTATTTAGAGTTTTAACGTATACTAAATCTAAATAAATATACTGTAATTACTAGTATTTATCCTAAGGTCTCTTCCCCAATGTGTGAAAAACAACTTGTTTGTGTTTATCCTTTTGACTCTGACTTTGTCCACATCTCTTCCCTTGCTGACAACATATAAACATATTCCATCCAGTAAATTGTATTCCTGCTCCTGGCAGGGGTTATCTGCTTCAGAATCATTTCTTTGGCTTTCTGCTGTAGTTACAATGAAAGTCTTGTAGCACAGTACATCTCCATCAGGCCAAAATAAATCCCAAGGGATTATAAAAGTTATATGAAGTTAATAAATTTGCAGATTTGTAGTGCTTTACTGTACATTCATAGGATATACTCTTCTATAGCATATGCTTAAGTTATCCCATCTCATACACAAATGCTTACAGCATCAGGCCTTTCTGAATTTCACCCAAATCACTGGTTTGCAATTTACACTTGATCAATACATCCCCTAAGAGAACCCTAATCTGGGTCTTCAGTGCATTGTGCATGGGAAAACAAAATTTAATAAGCATGTCACCAAGATTAGACACTGTACTTAACATGACAAAAAAAATTGTGACATTTTTATAAATATATTTATTTTTGCATTAGACAAATAATATCAAGAAATCATATTTTTGCTCACACAACATTCCCAAATACAACTTAATGTTCCTGTATCTTCAATTTTGACTCATTTTAATTTTTCCTTAATTAATTTCCCATTGATAGCTCAAGAAAGAGATTTAACATATGAAAACTTAATAGATTTACCTGCTCAAGTGTTACAGAAAATTTTGACAGTCTCAACCAGAAAAATATAATGCCACTTTTGTTTCCAGCTGAAGAAATTAAACTTGTTTTCCTCTGAAACATTCATGAAATCAACTTGTAAAGATGACAGTCTAACTTTAGATTATTTATTGCCTTGTGTTGCAACTCATGTAAAAAAAATGAAGCAAGTTATATAACTGAAAAATTATACTTAATAATGAAGAATTACATATTACAACAATTTTGTTGCTAGAAACTATTTGAATTTTTCTTCCCAAAGAAATGTAGCATTAGTTGTTAAATAATGAAATAATTCGATTTAATAAAATGATTGTAAAAATGAATAACCTAAGTAAGATTACTCTAATTGTCCTCTAAATCCTTACTACTCAAAGTATGGTCCATACATCTGTATCACTGGGGAGTTTATTAGAATCTCAAGTCCCAATCCAAACATACAGAATCACAATCATCAGTTTAACAAGATCCCCAAGTGATTTGTATGCATATTAAAGTAGAAAAACATTATATAAAAAAAAATTCAAAGTTGTAATTATCTTACCAACTCAAACTATCAGAATACAAATATGACCAAGTTTCACAACATATTCCAATTTTATTTTAATCTGCTAATATTTTAATTTCTTGATATCAAAAACATCAAGTTTTGGCCGGACTCAGTGGTTCACGCCTATAATCCCAGCACTCTGGGAGACCAAGGTGGGCAGATCACGAGGTCAGGAGATCGAGACCATCTTGGCTAACATGGTGAAACCCTGTCTCTACTAAAATCACAAAAAATTAGCCCAGCGTGGTGGCGGGCACCTGTAGTCCCAGCTACTCAAGAGGCTGAGGCAGGAGAATGGCATGAACCCGGGAGGCAGAGCTTGCAGTGAGCCAAGATTGCGCCACTGCGCTCCAGCCTGGATGACAGAGCGAGCCTCCGTCTCAAAAAAAAAAAAAAAAAAATCAAGTTTTCATTAAGACCACATAAACTCATGCTTTATTTATTGGATTAAGTCATCAACGATCTACAGTTTCTGTAGTTTTTAAAACTTCCTGTATTTTTAGATTCTAATCTGTTCCATTTTACATTATGAATTTTCTATTTCCTGTTTTGTTGAGGAAAAATATAACAATAATAAACAAAGTTAGAAAGAGTTAATAGTATATCCCATTTATCATTAATGAGTGTTTTAGTTAAAAATCTAAACTTAGGGCCTATCTTTATAACACAAGCAAATATCTGTACTGGGTTTTTCGCTTTATTGCTTATGTCACGAAAACTAAATATTAAGAACCTTAAAATATGGTTATATTCTAGAATGTTAGTGGGAGGGTGCCTTTCTCTCTGATCCTAAAACAGGCTGATGGCTTAAATTGAACCAAGTCAAGGCAAGAGCAGTCAGCCAGACCTTGCTGTGTCATGAAGTTCTTCAAATAAGTGGAGTTCATTTTGAAAGGGACTAGAACTGAGGAGCCAGACGATGGTGTTTCTTACCCCAAATTCTTGCCTGACTTACAATTGTAGGGATAGGCAGATAAAGACTATCTGAATTAGGGGCAGTCATGACTGTTTCACTTGGGATTGTCACCTAAATTGTTATTATAGAATTATTTACATGGATATATAACATTTCTATAACCACACCAATCCCCAGACAATGCAAGGGGTCAAGTCATAGTCATGTTAGCTATAAAAATGTATATTTTCAAGTGGCCTTTTAAAATAAGTAATATATTAAACAACAGAATAAATACACTGGTTGGTGGAGACTTTTCAGCATAGTGTCACTAAAAATGTCAGATGCGTACTACCAACTGAATATATATTTAGGTAGATATGTAGATGCACACACATATGTATACACTCACATATATACACTTTTTTATACATATACACATACATACATACACAAATATATTTCATAATGTCTTTGATAATCAAATAAGTGTTGTATATTATAGAATTAATGCAGTAATACTGTAAAATTAAGGAGGTCAAGGTTTGAATGACCATTTCACTGAAAAACCATCACGAAAAATGACCTTGCAGGATTTGAGGCTGACTAGCTCTGTAGAGTCCAGACATAAACTTTTTCTTACCTTTGCCAGCAGAAGTGACTATACCTCTCTGTTTCATAACTTTATTTAGTTTCTGTTATTCAATGTCCAAAAGTAATCAGCATACTTCTTGGCTTAGTAAACCATTTACATATACATATACATGTACATATTCATATACAAATGGCATTTAATAAAAATAACCATACCCTGTTAAGTATAGCATCATAATGGGAACAGAACTATCATTTTAGATACAGATGTTTTTACACTTTCACATAAAACATCCTGCCAAATGTGCCTCCTCTCTCTAATCTTTATTTGCACTCTTATTTATTCTTGTGACTTCTCTTCTTATTTTGTACATAAACTCCAAATATATAAAATTGCCCTAAAATCCCCTCCTAATATCCTGTTGGAAAGTCCCATACATTTATGCCCTGGATATATCTAACTCACTGCCCAAAACCGAAGTCACTCATTTGTTTATTCTTCCATTCCATAATATTTATTGAGCAGTTACTCTGTTCCAGGAACTCTTTTAGACACTAGTGAATAAAACATAAAATTCTCTGCTCATGGAACTTCCATTACAGAGGGAAAGGAAAGTAATACAGTCAATAAATAATCACAATACATACTCTGTTAGATGGTGACAAATGATATGGAGAAAACAATGAATCAATGAATACTTGGATGAGAATAAAGAATGCCAAGGAAAGTGAAATTTTAAAGAAGTTGTTAAGGAAAGACTCACTGAGAAAGTAATATTGAAGCAAAAATCTGGGTCAAGAAGACGGGATGGAATCTAGCATACGCATGGAAGAGTGGGAACAGCTTATTCATTTACAGTACTAGAAGCTCAGTATATGAGCACAGTTACAGGTAGGCGGCAAGATGGGTGGTGGGAGCTTGTGGACACTCTCTTCTGTTGTGGATACTCTCTTCTGTTTGCCGCTGTTTTCTCGATGTATTAGAAAGCTTCCTGCTAAGAGTGAGAATGATGAAGGATATCTTGGAGGTATGGGGAAAAAGGGAAGAAAAAATTGTCTTCAAGAAATGCTGAAAGAAATTGTAGCAGGATTGTTAAGCAGTAGGACTAGTATCACATTTGATGTTAGTGGGCATGAATTTTAAATGAGGCCAATTATCCTGGTTGTGTATTCTTATCTGGCTAATTTGGCTAGTTTAACTATGGAGATACAGACATGGGGTAGGAGAATATTAGGCTTTAACTATGGTTGAGGTTTGGTCAGGTGAGTATACAAAATGGGAGTGGAGCAAGGGAATTTAGGGAATTTTCAAGAGAGTGATTGTAGTAATTGATATTGGAAGTTGCTATGGGCAAGAAAGAAAGTGAGGAGCTGAGAAGAGAGAGATGCTGTGGGGAAAAGTGATAGAAGGATCAATGGATGATAGGTTCCCAGTGAACCAAAAAACTTGTTGGAGCTGGGTATGAGAGGAAGTAAGCTAGAAAGATAAGAACTGAGACTTGAAGAGTAGACTTCTTGACACTGAGATTATGGAGAGGTGTTAGATGTTGATAATTGACAGGTATAGGGCATAGCCCTGTGAACAACTGGCCCAGAAGGAGAGCAGGACAAAAATCATTGGTGAAAAGAAGGAACTGAAAATCCAGGGCATTAGAAGGAACATTACAAGGATAATGAAATCACCAAGAATTATGCAAGAAGTAGAATTGGAAACAGTGACAATAAGCCAGTAGTTTATAAGCCAATAAACTCTTCAGGGAATGAGGAGTGCCTGGTGGGTTTGCAGAAGATAGCAGCAAGGAGTGACAGGTGGTTTGATGGCATGAGATTTAAAGCTAGGAAAGCTTGAGAAAGGGGGAGGGAGAATGGGCTGTTGGAGCAAGGACAAAGCTCTCCCTACCTCCATCTCTGGTGGTAAAATGTTGTGGGAGAAAAATAACTAAAGCTTGAGAGGGTTCATAAAGAAACGTCCCCAGGGAAAATCAGGTTCAGTCAAAGCAAGAAGGTAAAGGAAAGAGGTTCCTAGTAACTACAAGTTTCAGTGGAAGGGTTTCAGAAATGAGGTGGGTGAGAGATGAGGTCAGAAAAGAGGTTGCAGAGAGATGTGGGGAAATGAGAGTCTATGGAAGGAGAGATGACTTCAGAGTCCAGATTGTCCTAGAGAGACTAAACATAATTAAATTCCATAGTGAAATTTTAGTTCTGATTTTCTCAGGGTGGTGCAATTTGGTGGGCCAGAATGGTGGGGGCAGGAAAAGGAGGAGAAAAACAACAAGGGAAGACTCTTATTTATTTCTTTTGTAATTTTTTGCTTTATTTGATTTTTAATTGACAAATAATTGTATATAGTTGTGGGGCTCAGTATGATGTTTTGCTACATGTACACATTGTGGAAAGATCAAATCAGGGTAAGTAACATATCACATCACCTCAAATATTTAAAACTTATTTGTGATGAGAACATCAAGAATCCTCTTTTTTAGCTATTTTGAAATGTACAAGACATTATTATTATTAGCTATAGTCACAATGCCCTGCAATAGATAACCAGAACTTATTCCTCCTGTCTAACCAAAGCTTTATACTCTGATTATCATTTCCCCTCTCCCCATCTGCCACACCCCCATCCTCTGGTAACCACAATTCTACTCTCTACTTCTGTGAGATCAACTTTTTTAGATTCCACATATAAGTGAGATCATATGGCATTTGTCTGTCTGTGCCTGGATTATTTCACATAGCATAATGTTCTTTAGGTTTAACTATGCTGTCTTAAGTGACCAAATTTCCTGCTTTTTAAAGACTGAATAGTATTTCATTGTGTATATATATCACATTTTTTTTTCTTTTTTTTTTTTAGCTTTTTCTTTTCTTTTTTTTTTTTT
>NW_012123154.1:4434895-4444612 GCF_000951035.1 Colobus angolensis palliatus | reverse complement strand
TTCAGCTCTCGCTGGTCGGGCTGCCACAGCTGACCAGCACCGAATGTCCGGCACTCACTAGTGAGATGACCCCAGTACCTCAGTTGAAAATGCAGAAATCACCCGTCTTCTGTGTCCTTCGCGCTGGGAGTTGGAGACAGGAGCTGTTCCTATTCGGCCATCTTCTATATATCACATTTTTAACCCATTTGTCTATTGACAGACACTTAGGTTGTTTCCATATCGTGGCTACTGTGAATAATGCTACAATAAACATGGGAATGCAGACATCTTGTCCACATACTGATTTCAACTCTTTTAGATATATACCCAGAAGAGTGCTGTATCATACAGTAATTCTGTTTTCATTTTTGAGGGACTTCCATATTGTTTTCCAGAGTGGTTGTACTAATTTACATCATCACCAACAATATAAAAGTGTTTCCTATTTTCCACATCCTTGCCAATGCTTATCTTTCATCTTTTTGTTAATAGCAAATTTAACAGGTGTGAGATAAAATCTCACTATGGTTTTAATTTGCATTTCTCTGATGATTAGAGATGTTGCGCATTTTTAAATCTACCTGTTGGCCATTTGTATATCTTCTTTTGAGAAATGTCTGTTCAAGTCCTTTGCCCATTTTTCATAGATTTATTTGTTTTCTTGTTATTGAGCAGTTCCAGTTCCCTATATGTTTTACATATTAGCCTCTTATCTGATATACAATTTGCAAATATATTTTCTCAAACTCTTGGTTGTCTCTTTACTGTCTTGTTTCCATTGCTGTGTAGAAGATTTCAGTTTGATGTAGTCCCATTTGTCTATTTCTCCTTTGGTTGCCTGTTTATTTGGGATCTTCTCCAAGAAATCACTGTCCAGACCAATGTCATAGAGCTTTTCAGCAGGGTAAGACTCTTGACAGGACCAAGCATATATCCAACATTCTCTTCTGTCTTGGCAATACAGTTTTGGAAGCAAAGATAGGAGCTATCTTATAGACATAAATACAGAACTCAAGCTCTAACTGCTTCTTGCTTCCAGAGCTTGAGAGCTCAGGAGCTCCTGTTCACCCCACCTATGAAGGTGAGGATGTATGAGGGCTGGAAAAGGGTTGTCTTGGAGCACTTGAAGTTCATCAATATTCAACATCTCATATCTCCTCTTTTGCCTGTATTTTCTGTTAACAGTGGCTCCATTTTCCGTTTTGACCAGGTTGGAAGATTAGTTACAGACATTGCCAACTCTTGATTCTATGCCTCTAGTAACTCTTGCCCTTCTCATTATTGTGTTATGATGAGTGCCAGGTGTATATCCTAATGGGAAAAATTCTTTCAGCTAGAAATAGTCAGCTTTGAACATTAGTGCTACCATTTACTAGTTCTGAAAACTTGAGCAAATTATTTGATTCCTCTGTGTCTCAGTTTTTTTAAAATAATATCATTCTCACACATTTCTACAGAACATCATTAAATAACAAATATAAATCCTAACACATGTGGCCAGTTTATGCCATTGTGGTAATGCTTATAATGATAAAAGATAAGCAGCAATCTAAATGCTTATCATTAGGGAATTAAGCTAAAATTGTGATATACCCATGCAACTGGAAATTATGCAAATGTTCAAAAACTGCTACAGTTCTTTAATGTACTGATTTAGAACAACCTCCAAGAAATATTAAGTGAAAAAAGCAAATTGCATAAAATGTATATATGTGTTTATATGTATATGTGTATATTTGAAGATATATACATTTGTGCTTTATATTCATAGATATTTTTCAGTGTGATATGATACAGTGAAGCCAGACTACTTTGGTTTAAATCTCAGCCCACCACTCCCTAGCTGTAATACATAGGAAAAGTCATCTAGCCTCTCTGTAGCTTAGTTTCCTCAGTTGTGAAAGAGTAAAAATAGTATTAATTATTATTATTAATTATTCATGATAATAATATTATGGATGTTGTGAGCATTAAATGAGATTAAAATTTTAAAACACTTAAGAATCTTGACAAGCATTAGTAAGCGATTTATAAATGTTAGCTATTGTTATTTCTATTACACAAGAAATGAGTAATAGTAGTTGCCCCTGAGGAAAAAATTTGGAGATGAAGAGAGAAATAAGAAGGAGACTTATTTTGCATTGAATATTGTCTATTGCCTTCTAAGTTTTGTATTTTATAGAACATATTATGTATTTTTTTACCAATTAACTTAGTACATTTTTAAAAAGTATCTTACATATAATAGGTCCTTCATAAATGTTAATTAACTCCTTTTTAAATTCATTTTCCTGTAAATAACTGAATTTTTTACTTGAAAAACACTTGTTAATCTTGACTTACATTTAGGTATTTATCTTTTAAGGTATATTTAGCAGTCATGGAGCATTGGTGATATAAAGTGAAAGTATTATATTTATTTGTAATTTAAGAGGAAGAAGTCTGTATATTACGAAGAAATGGCACGATGCCTTGTAATCTGAGATTTCTTAGTAAATGTAATTTAATTATACAGTGATGATGATGACCCACAAACGGTCACATTCTTCCACCTCCTAAGTCACTCCCTGTTTGTTAGTAAGTAGATTAGTGTGGGGAAAATTTCATTATACTGATATTATTTCCTTTCAATATCATACAATTCAAAGAAATGTTGGTCCTCAAGCCAATTAAACACCTCATTGTCTTTCATAAAATTACATATCAGTACAAATCTATCAAATTCAAGGTTCTTTTTTCTCTCTTTTCATTTTAAAAGGTTTTGATGAACTAAATAATGCTCCAGTTTTTAAAGATTTTGATAAACTAAATAAAATCCAGTTATTTGGATGCCATCTTTGGGCAGCTAAGGTGATGGTATAGTCTAGCTAAGTGACTTGAAGTCTCCACAGTCTGTGAAGATTTGCTTAAAATGGCATAATTTTTAGGAACCACAGAATCTCATAATGCTAGCACTGGAATTCTATGTCCAACTTCACTCAATTAAAAGATGTGGACATTGATGGTGAGAGACACTGAGTTACAAAAATAAGTAGTGCCTTGAGAAAGTTCAGTCTTCCAAATCTTATCTCATGGAATCTACATTTACAGTTAAAAAGTATTCTAGAGATCATGAAGGCCCACCTCTTATTAGAAAGATGACAATGCCAAGAGGGAATGGGAACTTTAATATGATCAAAAAGTTGATTAAAGGGAGCTGACACTAGAACTTTGAGGGCTTCATCTCTGGTCAAATGTTCTTTGTCTAAAACCATAAAATTATGATTTTAGAAGGTTCCAGTTTTAACAATGAAAGTGATGAAGATATTTTGAATGTTTCAAAACATTTAAGGAAGGACATTGGTGTTGAAGTTGATGTGCTTATCAAGAACAGTAACTACCATGGCTTCCAGTGTTTTGACAAAACCTCAGATGTATGGCCTTCTGGCCAAGGATCTGCAATTTCATATTGTTAGAACATTCGTTATATCCCCAAGGATTGTAGCTTTCTATAAGTCTGCTGTGGCTGAACCAAGAAAGAAGGCATGTACAGATTTCTATAGAAATTATGGTTCCATGAAAGATTTTGAGGAGGTGGAGGCTGGTACCTTTCAGAGTGCAAAGTGATTTCAGATTATAAAGAATCTATTCAGGTTGAAATATCTAGAAGTTTGTCACTGACCTGTGTTCCTGAATTATGAAACATGTAGGCCAAGAAATAGTTTCTCTTGATAAATAGACAATTAACAATTTTTAAAAGTTTATGTAGTAAAAAGAATGAGTTTATCTCTCAACTGATAATATTATATATTTAGTATTTATTAAATGCTTACTATCTTCCAGTACTATGCTAAATTTCTGTATATATTTTTCTTTGTCACAACACGTGAAAGTAGGCATATAGTTATCCTCCTATTAAAGGTAGTTATCCTCCTATTAAAGTCATGAACCCAGACTGTTTTCGCCTTCCTAGGCTTGTTTAATTCTCTCTGGTTTTTGCAGACCTGCTCGGAATTAAATCCTCACCATGTGGATGGTTTGTTTGATCGTTTGTTTCTTACCTCTTAGACATCCTCTGCACTAAATAAATCTGCATGATACTTATGGTCCCCTTTCCTAATCACCCATCTCCATTGGTTCCTTCTGTGCTCCTATACTTGCCTGCTTGATTGGCAGTGTCTGGTGGACTCCTGTATAGCCAGAGATCTGATTGTGATCTTTTTGGAAGGCCAAGCCGAGGCCTATAGATGCATTTTAAAATGCTTACAGGAAATAGCCAATACAAACTCCTTGTTATTTGTTCAAAAACAATTAATTGTCTTTCTTGTACAATGAGTTATTCCTTTTCCTATTTCTGTTTCTCTCACCACCATTCTTCCAGAGCTATAAAAAGGAAAACCTTCAGAGTCACCTTTTCTTTCTTTCTTTCCATTCCTTTCTCCCCTCCCTCCTGCATTAAATCAGTTTCAAAGATAGGCATGCTATCCTACATCCATCTCTTCCTCTCCATTCCAAACTCTGTCACATATTCAGGCCTTCATTGTCCCCTGACTACAATTTTGTAAGAGAATACTAATTCATCTCCTTACCTCCTATTATTCTACATTTTTAAAGAGCCCTATTAGTTCTGCTGTCAATTAACTATCCTAAAGCTCTGATAGTTTTAGAGCTTTAGGCTCTAAATTCTAAAGAATTTAGAATTCATGGCACCTCCTAATTCTAAAACCTTCAAATCTTTTACTGCAAATAAAAGTTTGTATAGTATCATCTCAGTCTTCCTTTCTAAGTATTCACATTTCTCCTATGCATCAGCAAAACTGAACTTTTTCCAGAACAGTTTCGATGCTTTCCTTCATATCTTTGCTTTCATAGTCCACACCACTTGGAACACTCACCTCTCTCAATCTCTCTCTTAAAATTTTATCCATTCACTGAGTCTATCTTAATTGTCACTTTCTCTTGATTTCCTAAACTGATTTGAAAACCCACTGAAGCTCCTCAAAAAGCACGATCTCTTTGCTACAATTATAGCGTTTCTTTTGTGTTTTATCTTATAGTTTGTGGTTGTTCATGAGCTGACTTCAAATATCTGAAAGCCTATCATGAGAAACAAGGATTAAACTTTTTCCATAAATATCCAGAGTAGAACCAAGACTAATGACTAAACTATACAAAAGACAGTTTTTAGGTCAATATAGCAAAGAATTTTCCGACATCCAGAATTGCCCAAATATCGGGCTGCCTCTGAAGTGACTACATTCTTGTCATTGTAATATTCAAGTATAGGCTCAAAACACTACTTTTAGGGATGTGGTAGAAAAGATAGATAAAGTGGACCAGATGGTCAATAATAGTACCTTCAAGCCAGGGATTGTTTTGAAGTTTACATTCCTAAAGACACTTTAGAAACCCAACTAAATATAACCTTGTCATTGATTAGTATGTGAATCTGCTAAGAAAATCAAGCCTGAGTTTTAAAATCTACTAACTCTCAACTCCCCAACATCAGAATAAAAATAATTTATCCAGAAAACAAAATTACAAAAGTTTGGAGTGCAACTATGAAGGGAGAGATAGATTTTAATTTTAGAAAAGGTTAACTATATTCTGTTGCATATGTAATATCTTATCCCTTAAATATGTATAACACAAATATATATAAGAGCAAATTTTTGAATATCCATGTCAAAAAATAACTTCTTAAATGGTTTATAAAATCTGTGAATCATGTTTTCTCCTATTATATTATTGTTTATTATAACATGTAAATAGGGTGCTGAGGACTCCAATAACAAATATAAAGTAGTTTTGTCTTACTTGGCTTTTAATATATTGCATACTGAGGACCTTTAAATACAGTGCCTATGCATACTTTGACATGTAAAGGAATTCTGTAGCATCTCTTTTTATATAACAGTTGATTTGACAACATTTACAGATTATGATAGTCTTGGAACTTAACGGTGAATTCCCTACCAGAAATGTGAGTTTCCTTTTAAAACAGAAACATAAAAATAACTTATACCATTGTAGAAAACATTTCCTAAAGAGTGACTATTTTAAGACCTTAATAGATAAATGAACAAAGGCTAAAAACAGTCAATTCACACAATAAAAGACCTGATATGTAAACAAACACAGAAAAGTGTTCAACTATGCTAATAATCAACTAAATGCAAGTTAAAACAATGAGATACCATTTCACACCTATTAAATTGGCAAACAATATTTTTAACAAACAATACTTAGTACTGGTGTGGCTACAGTGAATCTGATGCACAGTGTTGGTGGTACTGTAAATTAGCATAGTATTTTTAGGATGCTTTTTGGCAGTACATATTAAGATTCATTATATGTTCTTATTCTTTGACCTAGGAATTCCAAATTTCAGAATGTAGCCTAATGAAGAAAGAAAAGGCTATTTGCATTTATGTTCATTGTAGTATAAGTAACAACTAAAATTTCCAATTGTAGCCAAATGCTTTTACATAATATTTTTATCCAATTAAATATTCCATAGCCTTTAAAATTATACTTTAAAAGATTATATAACAATATGGAGAAAAATGATAGGCATGTGATTCAGAGTAAAAAGCAGGATTTAGAGCTATACCTATATTATTGCTACAACTCTGTAAAACCTGCCATATGGACAAGAACTAGAAAGAAAATTTGACATCTTGGAGGAATGGTATTAAAAGAAACTATGCGCCTTTTGTTTGCTGCATTACCATGCTATTTCTGCATTAAAGTAAGAGCAAGGTAATGCTTGGTTTCACTATGTGGAAGGAAGCAGTACAGAGTAGGTGCTTCAGCTAGGCATATCAAACTCTTTGGTGTCAGGTTTTTTGGTGTGCATTATAAAGCTTTGAAGACAGGTTCCCTCCAAGTTCTTTCTAACTTTATTGCTCCATGATTCCAAATGATCTAAAGGAAAGATTACATTCAGAAGCCTCTGAATTAGTTAAGGAAACTCAGTTTTTCCTAATGTTCAATTGGTCTCCGAGGATAGTTGTAAGATCTCAAAAGCACAGTAAAGTGGCAGGTTAACTTTATTTGGGTTCACAAAAATACCTACCATATATTGGTTGTTTTCAATTTACCAAACACTGAACTTGTAACTTGGACCTTTGTTATGGTATACATATATGTATATGCAACCTCCTAAGAGTTTATTTTTTGTCATTTTCCAAATGTGTAAGTTGATGCTCAAGAGAGAATGAGAAATGTACTTAAAGTCACACAGATCTTATTGGCAGGTCCAAAATCAGAAGTCAGATCTACCTCCTCTCCTGTTCATATTTTTTGCATCACAATAGGCTGCCTCTCAGAATGGTATTGTTTTAGGGGAAATATTCCAACTTCAAAGGAAAGATTTTAAAATCACTCAGTGCATCAAGTAACCAAGTACAACACAACAAAAGTATCTGTACTCACTGTAGCCTATTTGCTGAGCACTGTGATAACATGCTGTTAAGGTAAATATTTCCACAGTCTGGAAGTAATAGATCATGGTCTCCTGTCCTTTAGCATCTACAGAAGGAAACACTTTATAAATTTATAGTTTTTCTAGCTAGGCACAGATATAAAATTTGAGGAAGTTTGTTTTCTCTGCACCCAATCCATTCATTCTGTATGCTCCTTCCCGAGGAGTCAAATTTAACAGTGGTCAAACAATAAAGTTGAAGGAATAAGTATTTAACAGTGAAATCTAAGATAGCAGTTAGTTAATTGGCAAAGTACTAGAGAGAAATAAACCTTGCTGGAATTCCTGAGCTCACGTGATTTAGGTAGCTTCATACTCTTCCTTAGAATAACATACGATATCAGGTCTTTCTTTCAAGAGTTGAGAAAATAACTAGAATGCTGTGATCCTGGAGAAAATATAAATTAAGATAAAGATACAGATATTTTGTTTTATTTTTTAATGAGGGAGGATTTGAACAAAGTGAGAATAAGGTAATTTTGCAGAACACCAGAAAAGGGATTACCCCTGGGAACATTTTAAGTCATGAAGCTATTATAGCAAGTGTAAGTATTTGAAACTTGTTACATATTGGGAGAAGTATAAAACATAAATAGGTTCAAGAAGCTCTCTAATAAGATAGTAGTTAATTATATATCAGGTTGAAGGAAAGTAAGAAAACTTTAAGGGAATTTTGAATCTCAGAAGTTGACAGACATGCCTTCCCTCAAAACATTATTTGATGTTATTGCCAGAAATGTAACTGGGAGCAGGGCTCTGACCCAATACAGCAGTTCTCAGGCTTATGCGTGCCTATGTGCACACAGATAATAATAGCCCATATGTATATATGAATTTATTTTTACATGCACAATTAAGTCCATATAGATATTGTTTGAAAAGCATGTGTAACTGGATAACTAGAATGATTTGCTTATAACCTACAAACCTTTAAAATAACATGTTATGTTTCTTCCTGTATTGCTTGATTTAGCATTCATCATAATGTCTACTGTTCCTTTAAGCCATAACTTTCATCTCCTCTTTGGAAGCCTACATACAGATCTAATTAATAAACTTTATATTTATAGTAGTTTTAGGTTTACATAAGATTGAACAGGAAGTGTACAGAGTTCCCACTATCCCCTCACACCTCACTCCCAGGCCTGTAACCCACACACAAAATTCCCCTGTTAATATATTTAACTGGTGTGGCGTATTTGTTGCAATTGATAAGCCAATATTGTTACATTATTATTAACTAAAATTCATAGTTTACATTAGATTCATTCATTGTGTTATATGTTTCATGAGTTTTGACAAATGTGTAATGACTTGTAGCTACCATTACAGTATCATGCAGAATAGTTTCACTGCCCTAAAAATTCCTGAAGCCTATGTATTTTAATAGAGCAGTCTGTCTGTTAGCTGGATATTGGCTTATCATGACTGGTGATGTTGCTTCCAAGCAGATAACATGTTGAACTTTTACAAAGTAATGGAGAAAAGTCAATAGAGCTTCATATATTGGAAAGGTCAATACCTAGGACCAACTGTTGCTGGGTCAACTGCTAAGCACATATTAATATCATCTTCGGCCTATTCAAGAAGGAAAATATGATGACTGCATTTAAGATTTCTGGATATCTAACTGTTTGAATCAGACAGAGGTTCTGCCTACTACAGTTAAGCATGACACCAAGAACTGAACAGATAATCATTTGATAGATTCCAAAGTTTTAAAACCTGGCTAGCAGCACCCAATGCATAATATCATGTTGTCCAAGTTACCTTTATTGTTCAATATCAGTCTTATGAAGGACAAATAATTTTTAATGACATATTGCAACATTATAGCAATATATATAGAAAAGGCCATCAGGGAAGACAATGGTAATATAAAAAGTAAATAGGCAATGTCCCCTCTACCTAGGCAGCCATTAACACTTACAAATTCATTAGTGAATTTATTTTGATAAAAATATTTATATTAAGAAATTCTTGGCTGGGTGTGGTGGCTCACACCTGTAATAACAGCATTTTGGGAGGCCAAGGCGGGTGGATCATCTGAGGTCAGGAGTTCGAGACCAGCCTGGCCAACATGGTGAAACCCCTCTCTACTGAAAAAAAAAACAAAAATTAGCTGGGTGTGGTAGCATGTGCCTGTAATCCCAGCTACTAGGGAGGCTGAGACAGGAGAATCCCTTGAACCAGGGAGGCAGAGGTTACATTGAGCCAATATTGTGCCACTGCACTCCAGCCTGGGTGACTGAGCAAGACTCCGTCTGAAA
>NW_012123154.1:4416299-4434775 GCF_000951035.1 Colobus angolensis palliatus | reverse complement strand
AAAGAAAAAGAAAGAAAGAAAGAAAGAAAGAAAAGAAGAAAAGAAAAGAATATTGCATAAAAGGATTACATGATCAGTTGTTGTACCTCATCATCGTTTGCACCCCCTCAAAAAAGAATGCTGCTGAGTTGGTACATGACAAACTCAGGTGAGATTAAGGGAAAAAAAGGAAAGCCCCTTTTCTTTAGAGGAAAGTTGTTCTAACCTGAGAGATTGATATTCTAATGGACGAGGCTTTCAATTTTATCATTTTCTCTTTCTGCCCCAGCCTGCTTAATGCTACTAGAGAAAGCCACAGAACCATGCTATTGGACCTACTACAAATTATTAACAGACTAACATCAACCAAACTTTCCACACTGCACAGGAATTATTTTAATTGTTATTTGCCTCTCTATTTCATATTACATTCCAGTTACTTTTAACCCTTTTCAATCCTCTCAAGCCTCCAACCACAACTACCACACTGGGCTGGTGACATTTTCACTTTACTAAAAAGTTGAATACTCTCCAATTAAAGGTTCTCTACATGCTCATCATCCACTACACCAAAGCCCCCATACCAGGGAAACATATGGTAATTCTTCACCCCAGTACCCTCTATCCTTATCTGTCTATCCTTCCTTGAGACTTGTTTCATTTGCCATCACCCCCTTATTGTATTTTCATGCTCTCCAATGCTATGTATTTTTTATGCTATACCTATACATTTAATCAAGTTTCTTTTGACCAAAAATTTATTTTTCATCTTTCAGCTTTCATTGTAGAGTCATCTAACTGAATCTTTTAAAGAGTCCACAAGTACATGGTCAGGCTAACTACATACTGTAAATTATATATTATATATTGTGCATTATATATTAACTTAGTTTAGAAGTTGCCTCAAAATAGGCTGAAAATTCTCTTGCCAAACAGAGGAGGAGATGGATAAAGGTAGAGAACACTGAGGATGGTCATGCTGCTAAGTGTGAGGAGTCAACTAAATTGAAATGAGACTTTCAATTATTTCTCAAGATATCCTAGAGAATATGCATAACTCCCAAAAAAATTCTCCAGTGCCTTAGAACTAAAAATTCCATACCCAGTTTTGACCTTACCCCTCTTAGTGACAGTCTTTAAAATCTGTTTCAGGTCTCTAGAACCAATGAGTGAGGCTAATCAAGGATAATGCCTTTTACCCACTCTAGTAAAATTAATACACACAGAAATTGATCATAGTATAAGTAAGGTCTCCCACTCCAAATATACCTAAGCATCTTTCTAAGACAAGTATACTAGCCTACCAGATCTTAGAGGAGAGAAAGGGAGCTGAGATTATTGCCCACAGACTGATATTAAAAAAACAACAAATTGCACAAATACTCTATTTCCTTCAATCCCACTTTGAATTCTTCTGCCACATTTATTACTCACAGAGAGTAACTCATTGGCTGTAAGCCCCACAAAGCAAAAAGCTGTAAAATCAGAGTAATTCTCATCAGCACCATGCAATAAGGTTTCATCCCAGAAAAGATGAAATCTATAGATACAATTTCCCTTATTATTTATGCTGGATGCTGGCAGCTAGTTTTATTGTCTTTGGAAAACTGAACTAAAAGCAACAACAATGTGTTGCACACCAGGTTCTTTACATGCATTATCTCATTTAATCCTCACAACAACCATACAACATGAATAGTTTTATCCCATTTTATACATGAAAATATGAAGGCCACTGGGTAGTTTTACTTGCACAAGACAATAAGTGGCATCATGAGGATTCAAATGCAGCCACCTCATGTCATATTTGAGCATGCTAAAGTCCAAACATTTCCAGGAACATTGTTCTCATACTTCATAAAAATGATAATGATTAATGATTATTGAGGACTTATTCCATAATAGACTCTGCTAAATTTCATTTAATCTTTACTGGGACCCAGTGGGCAGTTACTATTTTCATTTCCAGTTATAGTTAAGTAACTGGCTCAAAGTCTGTATTAGAAGCAAAGCTGTCTGATTCCAGAACCCACATACATAACTACTGTTAAAAGATTATAAAGGTATTACCCTTCCCAAGTTAAGATCATGTTTGACATGGTTTCCTGAGTATCTAATACAAACACAGAAAAACAAAAAATCCATCATGGCAAAAAGTTTTTCCCTCCCAAAATCCAAGTGTTCCCATAGAAGACTAGACATAGCTTGGAACAGGTCTCATAATATGGACATCTTCCCTGTCTTGCTCCTGAATGAGCTCCACCTTAACCACCATTTCCTACTTCATTAAAAAAAGAAAAAAAGCTAATTTGGTAAAGAGAGGTCCCAAATCGTATGTGAATCTATTAATACCTTTGCCCCCTATGTCTTGACTTCTTATTTTCCCTCACTACAGCTAAATTCTGCCTTTGATTTATCCAAAACCCAATTGAAGTCACAGTTTCATGTGTGTGTCAACCCAAATCCCAGGATCCTCCTCTATGCTATTGACACTTTGTTGCAAGGTCCCAGAACACTTCACAGCTAAACCTGGTAGTATCATTCACCAAATATTAATGAATGGATTTAATGGATTTTTAAAATGCATTTACAGTGTTCAATTGCTATCTTTCCCCAGTGTTTCTAATCAATTTACATAAGATTTGAGATACTTCCAATCACCATTCAACATGATTCTGCAACTTATCTTGTTATCCCAGACCTACAGATTTCTATGGAAGGTTTTTCTCTGTTCCTCTTGGGTCTCCTGACATATCTTCATTTAAATGTATGGTTCCACAGTAGTGATAAGGCTCATATGCTCTAGAAAAACTTCGGTATTGGCCGGGCACAGTGGCTCACGCCTGTAATCCCAGCACTTTGAGGGGCTGAGGCGGGTGGATCACGAGGTCAAGAGTTTGAGACCAGCCTAACCAACATGATGGAACTACGTCTCTACTAAAAGTACAAAAACTAGTCGGGCTTGCTGGCACACACGTGTAATCTCAGCTACTCAGGAGGCTGAGGCAGGAGAATCACTTGAAGCCAGGAGGCAGAGGTTACAGTGAGCTGAGATTGGACCACTGCACTCCAGCCTGGGTGACAGAGTGAGACTCTGTCTTGAGAAAAAGAAGAAAGAAACAGAGAAAGAGAGAAAGAAAGAAAGAGAAAGAGAGAAAGACTTCAGTATGAAAGATGTTGGGAATGGAAGGAATGTCTATAATCCTGATGGTGCCAATTGCACTTGACCTCTGCTCTAGCCCATGCTGCAGTGGAAACCAGTGGGCAGGAAGCCATTTTTGTAACTCACATTATAGGCAAATTTCTTGCCAAAGTCTTCTGTAAGTAAGCATTCTGCGATGTCATCACATAATACACCTCAGCTACTTTACTATTGAGAATCCTCCAAAATTATGATATCAAAATGTAATCTAAGGCAATAGCCATAGGTTGCAGTTAAGGAAATACTAAGAAAATATAAGAACTACAACCACAATTTATCATGATATGGTGGCTGGCAGATATTAAAGGGTTTAGTTCATGAAGTAAATTTTTGAAGAACATAAGGATACTCCATAAATAATACAGTTGCTTATGATGAATAAAAACAGTCCTATGAGCTTCTTGTTTCTTCTTGCCGATGGAATAAAACACCATAGTATAAAGACAAATAGTTCAAGTTAGTATAGGCAGCCACACTTTGAGGTGTGTAAATAGTCCTGAAAATCAGTTGAAAATATGCGTTATGTCCTTTGCAACTCTTTCAATTCAGAAGGCTACTGGAGGGTTTATTTATTTGTTTATTAAGCAAACACTCAAAGTATGTTTACTATGTGCCATACAGGTTCTAAATGTTTACAAAGATTAACTTATTTAATCCTTATGACAACCATGTGAGGCCTGTACTGTCATTAATATTATTTCCAATTAACAGATGCAGAAACTGAGGCACAGAGAAGTTAAATAACTTGCTCAAGATCATACAGCTGGCAAATATTGGCAAGCATTCAAATACAGGCTTGCAGGCTCACAGTCCATGCTCCTTCCCACTGTACTATGTCCTTCTCTATTCTACAGGCTTCTTGTGGTTTAAAATGATGAATGCTTGCAGTCTCTTAATTCAAGTGCTTTTCTGTGTGGTTTCTTTTTCTGACACAGTAGAAGAATAAACATCATTTTTGCCTGTCATCAAATATTTATTCCATGACTGCAATATGAAAGGCACTGTACTAGACATTGGGGATACCATGGAAGATAAGATAAATAAGGTCTTTCCCTTTAAGAATCTCATATTCTAGTGGGAAATATAAGCCAACTGAGATACATACAAAGTGTCATGAGAGGGGTAGAAGAGCATGCTGGGGTCTACAAAAGGGCACCCAGATTAAAGCCAGTGTGGGAGGCTTTCTGTTAGCAGTCCAATCTAAGTGGAAAGACCAAAAATTGAGTAAGCAAAGATGGTAAGAAAAGGAGGAGTCAGACTATTATAAGAAATGGAGGTAACTTGTTAAGTGGAAAAGTTCAGCCTGGCTGGACTGCAGAATGTGCAGTGGTGCATGAAGGGAAATAAGACTGGCTAGGCATGGAGGAACCAAATAAAGCAAGACTTCTTAGGTCTTGTGGAGAAAGAGCAATTTTTTTTATCCTGAGAGCAATGGAGTGACTTTAAAATGTTTAAAGCCAGAGAGCAAACATAACCAGCTTTGCAGTTAGAAAAATCCTTTGGATGCAGTGAACAGATAAAAATTACATCTGGCCAGGCACTGTGCCTCATGTCTGTAATCTCATCATTTTGGGAGGTGAAGGTGGGAGGATCACTTGATGCCAGGAGTTCAAGACCAGCCTGGCCAACATAGCAGGACCCTATCTCTAACAAAAATTTCAAAAGTTAGCTGCTCATGGTGGAGCATGCCTGTAGTCTCAGCTACTTGAGAGGCTAAGGTGGGAGGATCACTTGAGTCCAGGAGTTCAAGGTTGCAGCGAGCTATAATCATGCCACTGCACTCCAGCCTGGGTGACAGAGTAAGATCCTATCTTTGTTAAGAAAAAAAAAAATTACAACAACCCTGAAAACTAGGTCTGGCCATTAATACAGCAACAAATAAAACAATATTAAGAAGCCCATGTGCTCACCAAACCATGTTGGACCACTATGAAAGAGCAGAGGAGGATGACTTCCTCACAACCCACTACCTGCTTCTGCTCACAAAGCAGGACAATGGTGCAAGCAATCTCTGTTGCATGGCTGCCAGCTTTTGCAGCAGCCAGAGTAGTATCTGCCCCATTCCCTGATCATCATCAGCACTTTTCCACTTATACCCATGAAGGGATTACATCCCTCAGGAAGCAAATGACAAGAAGTAAAGGAGGGACTAAGAATTTAGAACCTTCACTACTAAAGAACTAAAGTGCTGAAACAAGGAAATCAATAAAAAATAGTTTTTAGGCTCCTTAGATATTCAGCAAGTCAGAAAATTCAGTAGTGGACATAAGACAAAAACTCCTCTTAGTCCAGCTAAGCTATCCTTTTTCATATGACAACCATAGATTGAAATGCTATGCAGATATTTAAAAGTGGGATACATGCCACACACACAGACACATTTCCTTACACATATGGATGTGTAAAGAAATATAATTCAAGATGTATGATTGGAGTACAGTGCTTTGAGCACAATCTCTTAGGACAGAAATGTTAATGAGAACAGGAAAAAGTTTCTAAAATAGAATTAAACCAACTGACAAAACAAACAAAAAAGGCATTACATAAAAATAAAGAGAGAATCTGTACCCAAAAAGTGCTTATTTATGAAATAAATATGAGTGTCCACTTTGTGCCAGACACCATTCTAGGTGCTACGAATGTAACAGTGAACAAAACTGACAAATTACATAAGAATTTTAACTTCTAGGGGCTCACATTCCATTGGGAGAAGGCAAACAAGAAACGGAACAAATAAATTACATAGTATGTTAGAATATGATAAATGCTATAAATAAAAATAAGGCAGGCCGGGTGCAGTGGCTCACACCTGTAATCCCAGCACTTTGGGAGGCCAAGGCAAGTGGATCACAAGGTCAGGAGCTCAAGACCAGCCTGACCAACATGGTGAAACCCGTCTCTACAAAAAATACAAAAAGTAGCCAGGCATGCTGGCATGCACTTGTAATCCCAGCTACTCAGGAGGCTGAGTCAGGAGAAATGCTTGAACCTGGGAGGCGGAGGTTGCAGTGAGCCAAGATTGTGCCACTGCACTCCAGATCTGTAAGGAGATCTGGGTGACAGAATGAGACTCTGTCTCAAAAGAAAACACACACACACACACACGGTATGGAGGAACTGAATTTGGGGGTTGTGATTACAAATGGGTGGTTAGGATAGGTCTTACTGAGAAGTTAACAATTGAGGAGGCCAGTAGATCTAACTCCTCCACCCCACACTTCAATGAGAAGCTTAAACAGTGGTTATTTCTTAAAAAAAAGAAATAGGTAATTTATAGGTGATTCTTAAGGTTTCAATCCCCTTTTTTATTTTCCACAAAGAAGAGATGTTACATTTACTTTACAAATGTAAAGAAACAAAATAAAACAAAATGCTATGATCTATACAATTGTGAAATTTGAAGCTTTGCTCCAGGTCCCAGTTATTATATAGGCAAGTTTTGCCAACATTTCAGAGAAAAAAAACTTATCCCAACTGTATACACACTTCCAGAAAATGGAGGGGAAAAGGGAATGCTTTCCAAATCATTCTTCAAAGCAAGTAAATCTTGATTCTAGCATCAGAAAAGAGCTTCCAAAATTACAGGCTCATTTAGTCATAAGTACAGATGTAAAAATCCCAGCTAAAATATAAGCAAACCAAAACTATATGTAAAAAGGTAATATACCTTGACCATGAGTAGATCCCAGGAACCTAAACATGATTAGATCTTTTAAAATCTGTAAATATAGCTCATCCCATTAACAGATTAAAGGGAAAAACACAATAATTATAATAAATGCAGAATAATTGGAGTGGAAGGCGGAAGGCATATAATGCCTGAAATGGGAGGGGAGCAATGAAGGGGATGATCTGGCTCCGGAGTGCAGGAGTAGGTTGAGTGCCAGGAGCAGATCTCCATGCCTTTCTCCTACCCTCCTCTGCCCTCCAGTCATCTGTCTAGTCCAGGGGGATTCCGCTATCTACTGGAAACAAACAGAAGAATCGGAAAAAAAAATTCATATTAATATCCCTTTCTAAATCTAGTACTTAACATCTGTCAGTTTTAAAACCCCAAACTATCTCTAGTACAATGAAATATTTTACTGCATATGCTAAAATGTAGTCTTCTTCATTTTATGTTTCTTCAACTAATAAATTAGTCAGATACATAGATTATTCATAAACATACTAATATAATATAAATGTTGTTGTAGCATTGACATTATACATTAGGCTCAACAATGTGTTTTATTTATAAACTGTAGACTGGTTTATTTCTTCCCCAAACTCAAATACAGAAATACAAGCAAACTCCAGATATTGGATCTTACTTAAATGATGAGACTGGTATGTTTGAAAAATCTTTTCTTGGCCGGGTGTGGTGGCTCACACCTGTAATCCCAGCACTTTGGGAGACCGAGGCAGGCAGATCACAAAATCAGGAGTTCGAGACCAGTCTAACAAATGTGGTGAAACCCCGTCTCTACTAAAAATACAAAAATTAGCCTGCCATGGTGGCACGTGCCTGTAGTCCCAGCTACTTGGGAGACTGAGGCAGAAGAATCACTTGAACCCCGGAGGCAACGTTTGCAGTGAACTGAGATTGGAACACCACACTCCAGGCTTGGCAATGGAGTGAGACTCAGAAAGAAAGAGAAGGAAGGAAGGAAGGAAGGAAGGAAGGAAGGAAGGAAGGAAGGAAGGAAGGGAGGGAGAAAAATCTTTTCTTGAAAGAAAAAAGAATTTAAAGATGGGGAAAGAATAATGTTTAGCTAGTAAAATCAGAAATATACTACTCCAAGCAGAAGTGTCTCAAATTATTCCAACAAGTGAGTGGACATGTCATGTCCATGTAGCAGGAAAGAATTTTGATCTCAGGTGAACAGAAAAAGGAAAAAATGAAATTTTCCTCTCAGTGTCATATTTTTAAAAAGATCTAGCCTTTAGGGAAGGTTGATAAAATGCTTTAACCTGATATCTCAATAGTAATAACGGTAACGACAAGTAATATCTTAACATTAAAAGGTGATGATGGGGATGGGAAAATCAACCCACCACCTAAATTGACTCCTCCTGGGACTGGTAGGCATCTTGTGTGGTTGGCTTCATAATGGATGCCACTTTGGAGAAGAGGCTGGAAAGGCATGTTAGGGCCCTGAGGTTTGCTATGCTAAGGAGATTTTACTGTATCCTCACCCAAACCTGTGTCAGTTTACAGGAAGGCAAGCAATTTCCTGTTGCTGTTTATAAACAACCAGTGCTTTGGGAAAGGTTTGACACATGTGTCTCTCCACAGATGTTAAAAGTCAACGTCTCACACCTGAAGATAGTTTCAAGCATAGCTGATTCTCTTAAATCAGCTCATTCAGGAGACCATGCGTAAACATGAACAGATATGTCTTTACATTTTTGAATTCACAACTTCTTAGCACTTTATTGGTTTTTGAACTTGCTTATTTTTTCCTCTTAGCCTTTTATGTTCTCTTTTCTCTAATCATTCAAAATCAAAAGAACATTTTAAAAGGAGTGAGATCCTGTTGACCACCTCAGTGAAAAAGAACTAGTTTTCCATGGGTCACTGGCTGCTTATCTGTGTGCAGAGCTGAACAAAAGTGGTCTCAGGTTAACTTTCAAATTATCTGAACCTACTGCAGCTTCCTTATCCCAATGCTTGGGTTCATTACCGATAACACTGTAAGAAGTTAGCACACAGCTGAACAAAAGTGGTCTCAGGTTAGCTTTCAAATTATCTGAACCCACTGCAGCTTCATTTTTCCCAATGTTTGGCTTAATTACCAATAACACCTGAAGAAGTTAGTGTGGAGGAGAAAAATAAATTGAGAATCAGAATATCTCAATTTAAGCCCCACCTTTGCCTTTAACTAGATAGGTGATATTGGGAAACTTACTTGTCTAATTTGAAGCATTTATAAAATAGGGATAAAGATAATACTTGACTTATGGACCTCGTGGGGTTTTACATGAAGATCAGAGCAAACAATGTGGTATATAAAAGCACACTGTAACATCCATGCTGTTATTATAATTATTAGATATTATAAATGAATTAGCTGTCATCTATGATGAGGATCCTGAAGAAAAACATACACTTTGAGATCTTTTTCTGGTGGCAGTGTTTTGCTTTGTTTGTTTATTAAATAATTTCAACCTTTATTTCAGATTCAGTTGCAGGTTTGTTACATGGGTTGCTTATGTGATGCTAAGATTTGGTGCATGAATGATCTCATCACCAGGTAATGAGCTTAGTATCCAATACATAGTTTTTCAATCGTGTCTCTCTCTCCCTTCACTAGTTAGTAATCTCCAGTGTCTACTGTTGCCATCTTTATGTCCATGAGTATCTGGTAGCAGTGCTGTTTTCATCAGAGTCACTTACGTTGTCTAGACTCCCTTATGGCTGGCCACGGTTAGAAGTGTGATCCATAGTGTGGACCAGTCTCCCTGGGAAGCCACGTAGCCCAAACGGAGATCTACATAGTAGTAGCTTCAGCAAGATGATCCCCAGCTGTTGACAGCTGGAGGACCTTCTGGTACTGAAAAGCACAGTGCTTCAGGCTATCCCAATCTAACAGGAGATGCCAATGGTGTTGTTACCCCTGGCTCAGTCAGGTTTGGTAAGATGATAAACTTTGCCTTCGCAAATGTCCATCAATGATAGACTGGATTAAGAAAATGTGGCACATATATACCATGGAATACTATGCAGCCATAAAAAACAATGAGTTCATGTCCTTTATAGGGACATGGATGAAGCTGGAAACCATCATTCTGAGCAAACTACCACAAGGACAGAAAACCAAACACCACATGTTCTCACTCATAGGTGGGAACTGAACAATGAGAACACTTGGACACAGGGAGGGGAACATCACACACTAGGGCCTGTCGTGGGGTGGGGGTGAGGAGGGAGGGATAGCATTAGGAGATATACCTAATGTAAATGACGAGTTAATGGGTGCAGCACACCAACATGGCACATGTATACATGTGTAACAAATCTGTACATTGTGCACATGCACCCTAGAACTTAAAGTAAAATTTAAGAAAAAGATGATAAACTTTACATGTATGTAGCACAGACCAGTTTCCAGCAACTTTAACATCTCATTTGGATCTAAAACAATTCTGTGAAGAAATCAACCTATTATTATTGTTCCCACTTTATACATTTAAAAACTGAGGCTAAAATTAGATATGTGACTTGCCCAAATTTGTACAGCTTGTTAAGTAGGAGAGCTAATAACCATACCCAGATTTGGATCCCAGGTCCCTATTTCTATATTTTAGGAATTTCCACAACTCCCTAAGAAAAAGGGAAGATGGAAAAAAAAAAAAAAAAACAGAGGAGTTTTGGATAAATACTATTTGGCAAAACCTTAGATTAGAGTGAATATACTAGGTTTATAACAATCACGCATTATAAAAAGTTATTGGAGGGTGTTTTTATCTCAGGATATAAGAAAATTATGAAAACTAGGAAGAAATGCCTTATTTCTTCCACATGAAACAATAACAATATGCATTTGAAAAGCAACAGGGGCCTTGTTAGCATATTACAATGCCAAAGCTTCACAACTTGCCTTGCAATCTGGAATCCAGGGTCTCTGAAAGTAACTAGAAAATGACTCCCTGGTTATAACCACTCTCAACTCTGCAGGAGTGTCTGCAATAGATTGGTCTTATTGGAAAAAAATAAAATTAGTTCTTATTAAGCACTGCTCATTGCCACACACCTTATTTATGTGATACTCACAATAAGAAAATGTAAGTGCACAGAGATAAATAATTTGCCCAGAGTCATGCTTCTGGTAAGAGGCATACCCAGAATTCAAAACCAAGCCTTTCAGACTCCAGATTCCTTGATCTTTCTACTATAGCTTTCTCCCAAACTTATGAAGCAACAATTTAGACATTAACTCTGGGAGCTTTCTTCAAATCCTTCTCAATTATAGATTCACTATGAACCTGGTGATTAGGTATATGAGTCATAAAAATGAGTGTTCTTTATTGATTATCAAATACTTGTATGTATGGTTTCTAATCCCTTCAACAATTCTCTATATTAGACATGACTATAAACCCATTTTTTGTGTTTGGAAAACCAGGGGTCAGAAGTATATTTCAACATACCACAACTCTGCATGCCCACAACTTTAACCCTAATCCTCCACAATCTATTTGAATGTCTCTTTCTTTCCGCCCACTTGCTTGTTTTTCATAACAAAAACAAACAAAAATGAATAATTTTATAGTATTAAAATATGGTATTCTTAATAGATTCCATTTTTGGTTCAGCTAGTACTTTTGGTGTTTAGCTAACAGAATGTTTTACTTTTGCACTGTGCTTTCAGGCAATTTTGTAGAAAAATATGCTTTTATAAAATGAAAGTAAGTTAATACATATTTAAGATCATGTTTTTGACAAAATAAAAATCTAAGGGTTGACCCTAACCCTTATGAGAAAAAGAGTAACAGCTGAGCTCATCAATAGTTCAGTCAACAAAAGACTGGACTTCCCAAAGGAAAAAAAAAATGTAATTAGGTACACTTTTTTTTGTATGGGTTCCTGCTTAAACAAATCACCCTTTTACAAAAACTCAAATAATTAAATAAATTTATTAGTTTCTCATTGATCTGTTTAGATTTGTAAATTATGTTCAGGTTGACTTTGTTTTGCTTTGTTTTATTGGGGTGGAGGGAGGTGGTTTATTTTAAGCAAACTATAAATCCTGAATGAAGAAGACCTGAAGAGATAGATACTTAGATTATGCCCAAATCTCATACACGACCAAACTTTTTAGTAATTTGAGTGCTTTACAAATGAAAGAGACTTCACAAGTACACTCCATCCCCCAGAGATATCCAGATAGAGGATAGATGGTCACTTGGATATCCTAATGGATAATCAAGCATCTGATAGAGGAGTGAGGTCCCATTCCAACCTGACAGTCCATAAAATTCTACAAAATAAGTATAATTTCAACTGGTAAAAATATGCCTCCCCAAATTTTACTAACGTTATTAAATAAATTGTCTATCTTTAGACAAACTCTTTGATTTTAAATAACTATACTGAGGACCTCACAGCTGTGGCCACATATGGTACCAGCACAGGATGTGGAGTAGCTGTGAATTATAGGCTTATTATATTTTGAGAGGATCAATTTGATCCTAACCTGCATACATGTACAGCTATCCTACAATGCATCATATTTATGAACACTGAACCTTTCTGGGTTCATGCTTCAAAGTAGCTTCTTTTGCTTTATTTTTCCCCCTTACTTGTCAACACATTCACTGCTGCCAGCGTTGAAGACAATTTAGCAGCAGGTTCAATACTGCAGCATTTGTGACAGTGAACGTTGGTCAATATCGGAAGAGAGACAAGAAAAGGTGATGGAATTTTCTCATCCAGAGAGGTCATCTACGAAGAGTATGATATGGCCTAAACTTACAGAACTGGCCTGAATGTCCTCCCCCAACCATCCTCTCTCCTAGGTCTCTGTGATATTCTCTGTTTTTAACAAGCAAAAGCAGCGAATCCCAGAGAAAACTGTACACAGGCATTACTCATTCTTTTCAAAAAAGGCAATGTGTTCCATGTGAAAGAAAAAAAAGGCAGAAAGAAGAGAGAAAAGTAGGTGGAAAGGAGTGAAAAAGTGAGGAGAAAAGAGAAAGAGTGGAAAGACAGAAACAGGTGTATCATCTAATGGGCAAAAATTATTGATTCTGACTACCAGAGCAGTACCAGAGACCTGCATTACCCCGATTTCATTTAATTTTTGCCTGAGTATACTTATGTGAGCCCTGTTGAGATGTCAGGGTCTGCTACTCAGCATACGTGGCACACTAAAAGATATTTGGCATGAAGACGATGAATTTTCAAACTAGTTCAAGAGTAATTGAAAATGGAATTCTGCAAAAAGCTAACGTGTATCCTTATCTCCACGTAAACACATCAATACTCATTTTAAGCCTGCCAGCTATCTATCTGCTAGGAAACACTCAATACTGCTCCTTGTACACTGAGCAGATCATTGAGTTTTCTCTCAAAACTAATACTACAATCATTTGCAACAAGAAATTCTTCTTTGTCTGATGAAATAGTACCAGCCCTGACCCACTCCCTTATAGTTCAGGAGATATGGGAGTTCAGTCTATGAATTTCATACATAAGAAGAGCTCAGACTCAGGGCCAGAAAATCACAGATTCTTGAAACTGTAAAAGAGATCATCCTGTCAAACCCCATTATTTTGTAGGTCAAACAGATGAGCTCTTAAAAGTCATGTTAATACTCAAGTTGCCAGTTACTTTTATTTTCAAAATTTGCTGCTTTCATCTTTCTTAACAAGTGAGGCTACACAGTTGTCTAGGGGAAAAATCCCCGTGGGATGGCAGCAATCTTCTGTTCTACCCTGATTGTTTTGGTTATAAATATGTTTACACCTTTTGTAGTTAGAATATGATGCTTGGTGTGATTCTGGTCCCAGGTAGGGCAAAGGTTAATGATTTGGGACAAAAAATACAATTCTGCTTCAAATTGCTAAGACCTCTCACCACAAATAAGCAGTCAGAAAGATACATGAGAATCCACTATCTCATTTGATTCTTCAAAAATCAAATGAGATGGATAATATTTTCCTGTTTTACAGTTGAGAAAACAGAGCCTCAAAGTTCAAAGACCTACTCAAAAATCACACAGCAAACAAGTGGTAGGTCTGGGAACGTAAACTCACAAGAAACAAACAGATCCCTGAAGGAATCAGGTGGCCATAAGATCAATCACAAGCTGCTGGAATTAATCATGGAAAAAAGGGATAGCAGTGAAGAGGATAATGGGTGGAAGTACAAGAGATTTTCTGAATTGAAGAGAAAGAAGTTGACAGGATTATTGCCACAGATGTTCTCAGTAAATCAGGAAAGCTTATCTGTTAAGTGTAAAAGAAGTAAGAACAAGGCAGAGGACAGAAGGAGTAGGGAAATGAATTGGAACTGCTGCATCCAAATGTGATGTAAAGTCACAGAGAACAGGAAAGGTCTAGCTAAGGACAGATTGCATATATTTCTATAGGACTCAATTAGTATGCTTTTATGACCTCCTACAACTGGCAGGACAAGAGCTGGGAACTCGGACAATCAGGCTTCATTAGATGCCAGGACTAGCACACCAAATCCACTGCAAAATCAAGAAGATACAAGATTATTGCACTCTCACAATGTCAGAGTTTAATTACTGATCACGGGACCCAGAGGAGCCAGGAATTCAAAAGAATTCAAAGGTAAATAGATAGTGCTAGGGAGAAGAGAGTTTTAAAAATAAAACTAGAATACCAGTTTATTTGGTGTGAGAGAATGTTAATGGTTCAACTTATAAAAATGGATGAGGAAAAAAGCACTGAAAATACTACTACTGATGATGATAATGGTGGTGGTGGTGGTGGTGGTGGTGGTGGCGGTATTATTATTATTACATCTTAAGATATAGAAGACAAACCATTCTAGATAAGGATGAGATTCCACAGGAATAACTCTATATTGGCAAAGTGAAGGTGAAGACATGGGGATGTTAAGAAGAAAAAAATCAAGTATCTAAAAATCAAGTCAAAATTTGTATGTATGTTTGTAGGTATTAAAGAAGAAAGGCATACTACAAGCTAAGTGCTGAAACTATCAAGATGGACAAAAATATGTCATAGAACTGGGTCAATGAATAATGCAGGACAGAAAGAAAATGGTGAAATGGATAAGAAGGTGTTCAAAATATAGGAAAAGGTGATTTATATATAAATCATATGACAAGCCAAGTCTCATGGCAGCACCTTTTTCAAATCCAACACATATGCAAGGAAAACAGACATAGCCTCTTTTAGAAAGAGAACTTGATGGTGTCAGGAATAAAAACAGATCGTGATTAAGCCTGGAGAGAGGGACAGAGGCACTCAAGCACAGGGTATTCCACAACTTTCCAGATCCACAAGATAGGTGTGCCAGGCTCTCAGGGCACAATAGAGGCAGCTTCTAAAACCCTTTCATATTATTTTACTCCTTCATTAATTGAACACATATGCCAGGAATATATGGGAAGAAACCGAGGATTGTATATAGATATGTGGTTCTCAATAGAGTAAAGTCTTCTTTGGAAATCTGTAAAAACCTAGATAATCTTCATAACATCACGTTTAAGGGTAAACTAATCAGTCTCTCATTTACAAATTAGGAAACTAAGATACAACCAATTAGTCTCAGAGCCACAGCTAGAGGCCCGGTTTCTGGGTTACTAGCCCAGCACTTTTAGACTAAATTATGCCGTATCACTCTAGCACCACATCAGGTTTAAAGGGCATGCCAAAACAAACAAACAACAAACAAATATTGTGTGTGTTGTTTTCTCAATTCTAAGACACCTTCTTTACAATCATTGCTTTACTCTCTCCTGCCAGCTCTGCTTTTCCCCATAAGCCATTTCACCTGGAAAAGGCAAAGAGTGAACTGATTTGAGATTTAACTATTATTTCTTTCAATTACTTTCTTGTAATGAGGAATCACCACTCAATGGGTGGTAAAAATAGAAGCTAGAAAGAACAAGTTAAGAACCTGACAAATTCCAGACATCCTTTTCATTCCTTTATGGTATGTAATATAGTGTTTTTTTGAAGAGTAGGTAACTAATAAGAATTGACTTTTTTAAGTTATAAGTGTCTCTTTAGTAAGAATCTGTAAGTTAAAAATTAAATGCCTAAAATTTAGTCCATAAAAAATTTTAGTAATATATATTTAACTTTTAGATTAAAGAGTTGTTTTCATGACTTTTAGCTTTCAAAAATCTTTAAGGCCCATATGGCATACATGTAATATGTGTTTCTGAATCACTACAATTGGAATTAATATATCAGCATACCACATGCTGACATTTCTACAATTTCGGGTACTTACTGTGCCTGGCTTTTTCACCATAGGGCAACTGTTAAAAAGCAATGGTATACTACCTAGAAATGTTCTGTATTATCTCTTAAATCACAGAAGATAATTTGAAGTCCAAAGATTTATCTCTGGAAGCAACTGTCTCATTTGTGTGTGTTTGTATATACACATTTAATTTTATATATAATTATATATATTAATATATAATAATGTCTATATTATATACATTGTATTATATAATATATAATATATAAGTACCATATAATATATAATTATATGTTAATTATATTATATAGTAATGTTATAGCGTGTTATACAATATATTAATTATATATTAATATGTGTTATATATAATTATATATTAATTACAAATATATATATATCCCAGAATATCTTCCCGTACAATGTTCTCTTTTCTCAGTGAGGTGGATCTGGCAAAGGCCAGATCCCTGCAAAGGCCACCTGCTGAAAGCCAGGACAGCACAGTCTTCCTACAGAGATCTGAACAGAAACTGACAAAAGAAGTCCAAAGGCAAGTAGAAGAAGTCACAGCCTCTTCCCAGGATCCTAGAATTGCTCCATGTCTACCTCCTAAACCTCCCCGTATGCAGACACACACATTCACACACACCACATTTGACCCTCTCATCTACCAGAGACATACAGAATTCTCTCCAACAATCACTACAAAAGTTAGAGCTCCAAGAGTTTCCCTCTATGCTTTGTCTGTAGACATAGATATTCACAACAAAATGCACTTCTACAACAAAGAAACTCATCGTTATAAACTTAAGTGTCACAGGAGCTGGGCAATTGCTTATATCAGATCATTTTTATGATAACTGAAGGAGATGGTTGAGTGTACAGTTTGAGTTCTTCTTCCTGGCTGGACAGATTATATAGTTCTATTCCTAGAACTTTTCTGCAAAAGAACAAAGGTACAGAATTCTCATTCTTGTTCCTGATATTAATAATACTATTCTCTGCTTTAAACAAAGCTCATCCTTCAAGGTCTCTCAAATATTCCATCTTCAATGCAGTTTTCCTTAAAGCCATCAAAAGAATTAATTGTTCTCTTCTAATGTTACATAGCACATTACGTGTTATACCAAAACACAATTTCATATATGGGTTTGGTGTGTTTCTATTCAAAATTAGTCAAGACTCCTATTTTACTTCCAAAGTGCCTCCTATGTATATGTATGTATTATATATAATTCACTATACTATCTGTAATTTATCTGCTTACACATCTGTCTCTTTCCCTACCTTCCCTATCTCCCTTCTCAACGTGATCTTTTTGAGAAAAGGACAGGGACTGTAGCCAATTTGTCTTGGAGTCTGCTATTTGGCCAGCAAGGCTTCCTGGAGATTAAATGTTGTCACTGCCAGTAGGCTGAAAAACCTGTCAATAGCACCTGACTTCCGCTAACTAGTCCTAGATCAAGCTTCAGTATTTATTGCCATTTCTCTGCTAGGGTCTTTGAAGAAAAGTGCCTTATGGAGCAGAATCTATAATCACTTTATAAGTATCACCCTTCATATCTCCTTAAGAATCTTGATTGGCATATGTTCTCTGACTTGAGCCACACTCTACCAATCAAAGCAACCTGTGTATTTTGTTGCCTCTCTGTCTTGTTTCCTTGTTCCCTTGACTGCTCCCCCAGGGTCAGTTTCCAAGCTTGGTTTTAGGATCTGCCCCCTATAATATGTTCTGTTTTGTTTACTGTCTTCTCTTATTTTCTTAATCAACGATGGGACTCAAGGAATCTTCAGTACACCTTCATTTCTTTCCTTTCAACTTCTATCTTTATTATTCTTACAAGCTTTTTCAGCTTTAAGAGTCAATAAAACTTTCACAATTTTATCCCATCTTATCCTCTCACTGGAGCACCTTCCCTCACCTCCAAGCAAACTTTCTATCTTCATTATAGCCTCATGCATACATTTATAATGTAAATTTGCATGTTAGAGAAAAAATATCTTACTGCTATTTTAAAACATTTTAAAACACTTTAGATCCTACATTGATATTTCCACCATTCTACCTAAGGCCTTCTTGTGATAGGAGCAGGGACTTTGGAGTCAAAGAAATTCAGCTGGAACACCAGTTTTATGATTTGGGTTATTCAACATGGCTGCATCTTAATTACTCCTCAGTAAAGTGGGAGCAAACACATCCAACTATTGAGTTGTCCTATAGGCTCAAGATTATATGATTATAAGCACTCAATACATGGTAGTTATTTTTGGTAAAAGGAAAGAAAGGAAGAAAGGAAGAAAGAGAAGAAAGAGAAAGAAAGAAAGAAAGAAAGAAAGAAAGAAAGAAAGAAAGAAAGAAAGAAAGAAAGAAAGAAAGAAAGAAAGAAA
>NW_012123154.1:4402561-4415061 GCF_000951035.1 Colobus angolensis palliatus | reverse complement strand
ACAGAGACTTTCAAAAATCCTCCCCCAGCAAGAAGTTCTCATCCATTCATTTATTCACTCACTCGTCAACATTTATTAAGTGGTTTCTCTGGGCCAGATACTAAAGTAATTACGTGGATATAGTAAAGAATAAGAAAGACACTGTCCCTGCTCTTTAGTAGGGGCAACAACATCACTTTGCACTAGAGGACTCACCTTGCAGTATGAGGTTAGAGGGCTCATAGATGAAAATATCTGAGAAGGCCTCCTAATGTTTCCACTGAGGACATGAAGAATGAACAGAAGGTAATCATGCCAACAGGGAGTGTTAAGAGATTAAGCAAGAGATAAGCAGAAACCAGGATTTTTTCAACTCATGTTAAGATGTTTAAACTTTACAATAGCTGGAAGATTTAGTGCGGGGTGGGAGATTTGATAAGAATATTGCTCTACTTTTCAATTGTCTATATTTTCTGATTTTATAGCCATAAACATGTATATTGATTTTACAATAAAAAGACAATAAGGTTTACATTTTAGTGTTTAATTAAGAAAAGTAGGAGAGAGAAAGTAACAGCAGAAAAGGAAAGCTGAGCCAGAAGTAATAATGGTAATTTTTAAAAATATACATTATTATAAGCTTACTAGAGATAGACCATAAATTTAGCTCTAAACTTATTAGAAACCAATTTGAAAAGGGAAATTTCAATAGTTTCATAATATACAAAATCCTTGAACAAGAAAGCCAGAGTGGCTGAAGTGGGTAAGAAAAAGAAGGAAAGCAACTGAAGGGGTAGGTTGTAGGTAGATCATGGAAGACTTCGAGTGTCATTGCAAGGACTCTGGATTTCATTCTGAGTGTGACAAAAACCTTTGTACATTTTTGAGCAGTGGAGTGATTTGATTTGATTTACATTTTAATAGCTCACTCTGTCAGCTCTGTAGAGGAGGAGCAGGAGAGTCAAGAGTAGAAATAAGGAGACCAATTTAAAGACTATTGCAATAGATTGAGAGAGGATTGGTGGTGGTTCCATCCAAGATAATAGTGGTGAAAATAGAAAAAGGTGATCAGATTTAGGAAATAATTTGAAGGTAAATCTGACAGGGTTTGCTGAAGGATGAATAGAGGGTGACAGAGAAAAAGGAATCAAGTGCATCTTTTGATGTTTTCAGGCTAAGCCATTATTTTGCAGATCTGAGAAGGTTCTGCAGGACCTCCCAGGAGGTTCCTTCTCTTCCCACTCCTCCACTTATCTTCTCTTGGGTCATTCTAAGAATGTTTTCTCTACCTTATTTACTGCAGTCTTCTTGTACCACCTTAGGATCAGCCTTGGAAACATTCTTTCCAGAGTAGGGGGTTAGCAGTGAATCTCAGGGTAACCTTGGTCCTAAGACTTTAGTTCCTCCTATCAGAAAGATCAGATCTTTGAGAAGTAGTACTGAAACCGTTATCTCTGAGTCCTAGCCTGCTGTCACCTAGCCAAGTAAGTTGCCTATCAGAAATTCTAAGACAATAAATCAAGCCCTTTTCATAGATTATAATTACAGGGTTGGGGTTTATGAGAATTAAATAAGAAAATGGATTAGAAAAACAATTTAAATGAACTGTGATGCTCTTCATTGCAGCAGGACATTAAATGCTACTAATAATGATAATAATGATGGTAATAGCTACTATTATGAGAGTACTTAATGCCAGGCACTACATGAGGTGCTTTACATGTCATAATACTGAATGCTCAGAACAGCTCTATAACCTGGGAATTATCCCCATTGTATACAAAAGAAAATTAAGGTTACACTGGCTAAGATGCTCACTCAAACTCACACAAGTAGTAGATAATGGAATCATCATGAGAAACTAGATTTTCTTGACTCTGCTCTCTATGCTTTGAAATTTTAAATCTGTTTTTATCAACCTGGTTAGCTATATCCTGCTCTCAATATAGCAGCTAGAGAAAGGTATACACTGGCTTACAAGTTAACAAAGACACAATGCTTTGAGATGCCATTAGGTTGGTGCAAAAGTAATTGCAGTTTTTGCCACTAAAAGTAATGCCATTACCCAGAATTCCATTCCTGCAATTACTTTTACAGCAACCTAATAGAATTCTGGGTAAGATCAAGCTACAAAACTTATTTAACAATATAGGATTGGTCCTTCTTCACAGAGAAATATTATCAGGCCAGAAGAAATGAAATGTTGGAAATAAAAATTCTATCTAGCCTTTTGTTGTTGGCCAAGATGGCTGTCACAGAAAGAAAAAGGAGTCTTTATGTTTCCTCTCCTGAAACCAGGAAATAGCTCAGGCTCCCCAAATTCTTTATTCCTTCAGCAATCCTTAACAATGTGGCCTCACTGATATGATTCAAAGATGTTTTATTATGGAAAGCTCACAAACCAATAGAAGCGACATGCGTAAAATACATTTGCTAACAGATGTGGATATCAAAGTGCACACATGCCAACAGAATGGAGCAGCTCCCTCTGTGTGGGAACTGGGTGGCAAAGAGGCAATGCTCCATGTAGGATGTCAAGAGGACCTGTTCAGGAATTTTAAACACAATCAGCTTGAGTGTTAGGAAATTCACTCTGGCAGCAAGAAAAAAGAAAATATTAGAAAAGGATAAAAAGAAAGACCACTGAGGAAGCTATTACAACATTCCACAAGAGAGATAATTCATGTCTGAACTAAGACAATTATGCCAGGGACAGGGAGGACAAGATGCATTACTGAGGTATTTGCATGGCAGAATTACAAAAAGAAAGAAAAGAAAAACTACTTCATGCCCATTTAAATATTCAGATAAGGGGAGGAACCATGGATGATGAGGAAGAAGATTCTCCCACGAACATGATCTTGCCTATAGCTTTTCAAGATACAATTTGTACATTCAGTGCATTAGCTTGAGGTGTGGGTGGATAGTTAGCCCTGTTTTCTTCCAATGCAAACCTATTTGCATTTATTGAGTTTCTTCAAGTTACGTCATAAGGGAGGCTCCAAACAAGGCCAGCAGAAAAGACTTCCTGAGAAGAATGGCCAGTAATACCACAATGTCAAAACTCTCCAGGAGGATTTAGATGTGTTTCCTAGATGGTTGCTTAAATAAGATATCATATGTAAACTGCAAATAGAGTGCCTGTCACATTAGAGGTACTCAATAAATTTTAACTATTTTACTATTAAGGTTCAGTCATCCACATTGATCACAGGCTTTCTGTAGATGGCTAATAAATCATGAAGCATTTCAAGCAATATTTATTGAATATGTGCATGGCTCTCTGCAGGCAATACTCCCTGGCATGTAGTTTGCCCAGAGTTGACTCGTGCAGAAGCACTCAAAAATGGTAGGGTAAAACAGTAGGGAGAGAATAAGCCTGGAAATTTAGAGATTTGGGTTATAGTACTAGGGACACAAAATGTTAATCCAGTGCACTCTTCTTACAGTTGAGGAAACTGTCACTTTTCATCGCCTCATTCAATTTGTCAGAGGTGAAGTCAAACCTAGAAACAGGGGCTCCTGACTCCTGGCCCTGCACCTTTTCCATGATAGCACAGACATGTGAGGCCCATCTGCTCTGGAAGGTCATACATGATCTAACTTACATTCCTGTGCAGATGACACTATCATGACAAATTAATTCCCCAAAACCTGAAACAATTCCTTAAATTTAGGTTAAACAGATCATGCCGTTAATACCTAGGCAGATGTTACCATGCCTTGAGGCACTGCATACAAACTAGAAACTGGAGACAAGCACTAGTTTGGATTCATGGTGATTAAGAGGTTTATTTTGCTAAATATATTTCTCTACACTTCTACCTAAAATGCAAAAGAGACTGTGTATATAAGCATGTTCACACACACACACACACACACACACACACACACACACACATCTTAAGCCTCAGAGATGAAACCAGTAGAATTCAGTGTTTTCTATCAAAAGTTACATTCAGAGTTGAGTAGTTTGAAACCACTATGAAGCTCTCCAGGAAATGTATCTGTGACTCATCTGAGTCTGCTAGGTATGCATTTGAACAACCCAAACATTGGGATACATTATGTATTAACATACAGCTTCCATATTGTAAGCATGTCTGTGTTTGTAGCCTTAAAACATGAATTAAGAAAATGGAATGTATCAGCAGTGCTCACACCCATTAATTAATTAGTATTCACTATCCTTTTGCAACTAAGCAATTTTATCTCCATTTTGAGATTAAGAAATTAAGTCAAAGTCAAAGAGCTATAATGGCTCACCAGAGGTTTGGCTTTTAATAAATCTCAGATTATTGGTCTCATATTTTGGTCACTACTATTACAGTACTTTTCTGAAAGATTTAAAATGAGTATATGCCCTTATTGTTTCTTTTGTTCTCCATAGTAACCCTATATCACACTGCTCCAAATCAGCCTTCAATGCCTGATTTGGAACAGTACTACAAGGAGTGACTTATATCCAAAAACATAAGTTCCAAGGTTATCTGTATTTTTGAAATAAATACTTAGTGTGCTCTCCAATGTTAATTCCCATCCAAAAACTGCTATATTAAATTTTAATATTCTCTTTCATTATTTACTAAATTATTTTAATCACCAAAATACTGTACCTTTAAGCTACAATCTTTTAACCTTAGATTACCTCTGAGTTTTTAGCTCAATAGAAGGAATACTTAGATTCCCTATGGTAAGGTGATACATTTTTCAGAAATAGACATATATAAGTAATATTCATTTAAAGATTTTAGTATAAGAATCTTACATAAATATTTCAATGGAAACCATAAGAAGAAAAATAGAAAAATTCATTTAATGTTCGGAATGAAATAGTAAATATAATTTTGATTTTAAATGTTTTCTAATCTAGCATTTATATTTTGATTTTTCTACTTTATATTATTTATCATTCTCAAGGTGTTCTGCCAGTATGAATAAACTTTCATGATTTTCCTTAAAGTGAGGATTACTATTCTCATAAGAAAACTAAAACATAATCATATTCAATATGCTAGATGTATACCCATATTTAGAAGACTTCATAGAATATGTTAGATGTTATTAACATACTCTCATTTTTCCTTTCTTTGAGAATTAGCACTAAGTATAAGGCATTCGATAAGTAGAAGAGAGTGAGTTAAGAGTTTTAAAGAGTTAATTATGCTACTAAATGATGCTTAACCTCAGTAAAGAACTAGCTCAAGGCCTCAAAGTTTCAGACTCATGATTTAATTGGCTAGATTATGTGTTAGGAAGTGAAATAGGGTAGCAAAAAAGCTTTCTTAAAATAAATATTGAAAAACTGGAAAAAGAAGAAAAAAGAATCATTACATCTTAAAATTAAATCTCTGAAAAGTAAAATTGCTACTGCCTTTGCCCAATTTCTCTGTTTCACAGTTTAATGCAACATAAAATTCCAATTCATGTGTGTGTGTATGTATGTGTGTGTGTGTGTGTGTGTGTATATATATATGTGTGTATATATATATACATATATATACATATATATACATATATACATATATATACATATATATATACATACATATATATATATATATGTTTGACTTCAAGCCCATGAGCTCATACACCCATGTGAATAAAAGGCAACCCAAGTTAATGTCCTGGTGAAGGCATTGCAGGAAAACTGAATGGTTTGAGCCACAGAACAGAGAGAGCTTTTGGATAGGAGTGTTTGAAAAAGCATAAGGCATCTGCCCAATGACAGAAGTAGAAAATAACTGCCGAGAGGAGAGTATAGAGAAAAATGAGTCTGGGAAAATATGTGGTGATTAAATACCTACTTCTGTCATAAGTGATTATGAGAAAAATAAATCATGTGAGATAGTTGTGGTTGAAGAAAAATACAGATTTTGGAGAAAAACTTATTCAAATTCTGGTCTTCATTCCAAAATTTGTTAGCTGTGTGACCCTGGCCAGGTTATATAACCCTCCAAAGCTTCAGCATTCTCATTTGTAAAATAAAGAAAAATTAATACCTATCTTAAAGGGCTGAGGTGAGAATATATGAAATAATGTGTCTGTGATAGAGCCTGGTAGAGCATTTCACATAGAGTATACCCAACCAAATACCAGTTCTTTTTTCTTCCCATCATCCCTTGGTCTTATTTAAAGATCAGTGAACACACCAGACAACTTTCCTTGCAACCCAGCAATTCTACTATCTCCCAGGCAATTCAGACTTTTTAGTTCTCCCTAATTCCTTGATCCATCTATAGAAGTAAATTTTCAAACAAAAGGCATTGTAAAACTGCATGATTATTTGTCCTACTCGGTTTGACTTGTTTTAATGTTCTGAAAAGTCCTTGATAACCATTTTTAGAGTCATGTTTGCATCCCAACTCTAAATTAGAGCCATTCTGTTATCTCAACAACTATACTTACCGTTATCTGTTCTTTCTCTCTCTCTCTCTCTCTCCCCACACACACACTCATACACACACAAATGCAAACACGCACACACACACACATACCACACACTAGAAGGGGATGAGGACACAACTAACATAGAATTATCCAGAAAGAGCGATCCCATTTTCTATCTTCCAGATCCAGAACTTCTAAAATCAGGAGAATTCTTCCTCAATCGTTGAGATTGTTGTTCCCGAGCAGTCCCAGAGATAGGTCTCAGATCACTAACCCTTAGGTTACTCTAAGCCCACCCTAGAAGAAAATCACACTTACAATGTGGTCTTCTCCATGCCTCTGGCCAGATCGCCAAACTCCACAAAGTGAGTCTCGTACTCAATAAGTACACTAGTCAAAAAAAAAAAGAAAAAAGAAAAAAGAAAAAAAAACGGAACTTCAAGCCCCTCACTTGACTAGTTTTAAAGCATAATTTACAGAGCAAGCAAATCAACAGCAAAGTGCATCTGCCCATTGGGCTGATTCAATGCCACTTCAGTCTGAGAAGAGAAGGAAGAGAAGAGAAGGAGAAGGAAGAGAAAGAAAAAAGAGAAGAAAGAAGAAGAGAGAAAGATGAGGAGGTACAGCAGGGAATGGGAAAGCCTGATGATGAAGCTTATATTCTTCACAACTGGAATTATTAGGATTGATGCTAGCAAACCCAGGATTGCACCAAAGCATGAAATTGGCATTACTCTACCACTTTGGAGAAACTGTGGCTCTGCTTCTGAGGGCAAGGGCTTTCACAAAGGCCCCAGGAACCTGTCATGTCAAGCTTAGCAGCCTTTCCAATCAGGCCCCACAGTCCCACTCTCAGCTCTTCCCAGGTGGCGCTGGAATGACTTGCCCTGGCTGGGCTCTGTGGTGATGCACATGCACAAACAAACCTGTTTATCTTTAGGTCTCAGAAGACCAATAAGTCACCCTGGGATAAAAAGTAGTTGAGATAGAATGGGGTCTCAGATGGCTGGTTTTACAAAAGCTGCCTTTCATAAGAAACTGCAGTATCCAGAAAAACTCTTAGGATATTCATAAACTTAAGTTATAAATAGTTATGAATAAGTTCCTTAAACTTCAGTTAACTGTAGTCTTCAGAAAACTGGAGTTTGATTAAAGCTAGTTGCAATGTAATGTAATTATATATTTTCACGGCTAAGTATTTTTTTTCTTTCCCCATAGTTAAGACCTCTTCCCCTCTAATGTCTTTTTCCTACAAAATATGTTCAAGTGAATGTTCCTGTTTTTAGGGTTTTAATTTTAAATATGGTCTTCATGCATCTACAATGCATATGTAACTACTGGGTAATAAAACATCGTGCACATCCATAAAACATAACATTATGTTGCTGCAGACTAGCATGAACTCCAAAGTGCCAGTCCTGATGTGAAACCGGAGTCATTCTCCTGCCTCTTAATACCTTTTTCATCAGGTACAGAACACATGATTTTTACCAGAGCTTAATTTTCATGGAATCTCCTGGGCACCTTGAGTGGAGAGACAGAAGAATTATCGAGAAAGAAAAGGTTGGTAAATGAATCCTTTCCTGGCACGAGTAGACTGGTTCAATATTATTAGCATTACCACCCAAACTCTACTTGATCCATAGACTCTATTGCCTAACTCCCTCCTCTCCAACACCCCTGTTCCCATTAGTATTTCCCAAAAAAACAATAAAACACGTAAGGGGCACTAAAAGAGTTCAAGCACATTGAGCTACATTTTAATCCATAAAAACACAAGAAAAAAATAAACAAAAATACCTTAATTCTTTGCCATAATCTCAACACAGCTAGTTTCTTACAGTATTTCTAAACAGCTTCCTTAAGTGAAAGAGAAGCTTGTGTCAACCTAAAACACTCAATCACTGATTACCAAGATTAAAAATCCAAATAGAGGTGTGTTTTATTGTGTATATTTTATGTTTTAGGTGTTTCTAAAACTTAACCTTCATTGTAAAAACAGAGTTACCATATTGGCAGTACTGAATACTTCCTTTTCAACTTATAACTAACATCCAGAAACCTCTGGGATTTAAATAGTTTAACACACACACACACATATCTTTGGAGCTTTTGTGAAATTGCCTAGAATACCCTGCTTTGTCACAAGTGGTTATATAAGCAGATAGGCTTTCTGGGTGAAAAACTGAAGTCTAAGCCAAAATGGATTTCTCAACATATGTACCAAAATGCAATTAGTTAAAGGAAATATTGAACTAAGAAGAACTATAGGAAATAATTTTGAGGGAAAAGTTTCATTCAGAAGTTTGATTTTCTTTTGTTTCCAAAAACTGAGATGTTTTATTATGGTGGATACAGAAATACATTAGGGGAGTTTAAATGCAATGTATGTTAAACCTAATGAAAATTTTTGATTAAATATTACTTTTAGTATACTCCTTAAGTATTTAAATGGAAGAATCAAATAAATGTATACCATGTGAGGTTCTAGTTTTCTAAATATAACTTTGAGTCTCTAGTGAGCTGAAAGTTTATAAATAAATAAGTGCCAGGCTGAGTCGCTCCACAGAAGTCTTAGATCTATACAACTAACCAGAATTCTCTGGCAATAGGCAGATCACAGGGGGCAAGTCAAATTTCTATCAGTTTCTTTTTACCTTCTTTCCATCATGAAAAACAACACTAGTTTACTTTTAGATAAGACAGAAAGTAGTATGTATTAAGGCAACATTCAGCAGAGTTTACATTTATACTTCATAATAACCTATTGCTACTGTATTTTGTCAGATCATGTTCATATAAATTCAAACTGAATTTGACAAATTCTGGCAAGAGGGAAAAAAGGTCTGAATTATATGTATCTGCCAGGAAGAAACATAAATGCAAAACCTGAAATGTATCCAGATAAATTCCCCAGACTATATATACTTTTCATTTTGTAATCATATGTTTTCTAATCTAAACTTCATTTGGATAAAGATGCACAAGTTTTAGCAAGATATTTGTTTCCTTTTGTAGTGGAGATTTATTAAAATGTGTCTTTTTTTAAAAAAAAAAAAGAATAAATCTGTCCAGGTGGCTTTTTTAAGGTTAAAAAAAAAAAAAGAAAGAAAGAAAGAAATCCAGAATATACATGACTTGCATACCTATTAAGTAATTTTTGTGATGTGCTAAATCTGTCATAAAATTTTTAGGTTTTTGTTAGGGATGTAAGTATTTTCTTTAAAAATACAAGTATGTATGTATTGTTCCAGAAAAAAAGTACTTGGGAATAACAATGATTTCATAAAGATATACTAAATTTAACAAATATTGCTTGCATGGTAAATAATATCAACAAATAACATTTCTCTATTTTAAACATTTGCTGAATATGATGTTTATGTATTATTCTTTCTCCTTTGACAATGTGGAAGGTATTCCAATTTCCATACAAACTTACTGGAATATTTAAGGAAATGTTACAATGCTATTTACTTAGTTTCTTAGCAAAAGAAAAAGAGAGAGAGAGAGAGAAGCAGCAGAAGAGGAGGAGGAGGAAGAAAAAGAAAGTATTTAGAGTCTTTAAATGTGTTGAAATGGTGTGCTGTGCAATGATATATGTACACATTCAATGTATTATATATTATTTTTAAAACTTTTCTCTGGTTATTTGATAAAATACTCAGAGATAATCTGTGAAAGACAAGTCCTATTTAGTAGGTACTTTAGTTTACAAATAAACATGTATATACAAATGGAATATTGCCTCCTTTAAGCAAATTAGGAAGTCAACCAAAATAGCAAAAGGAAAAACATGACATAAAATTGTCATGTCCCCCAAATGAATTTGTTGAATGAATACATTGTGTGTATCCACACCCTAAATTCTTTTCTGAAACAGTAGAGCTTTCCATAGCAAATATGTTTTTTAAAGCATAATCTTGTGAAACAGTGCATTTTAGGTGACACACTGGTATGTATTAAACAGATAACAACTTATTTTCCAAATAATCGTACTTGTTCATTTGGGAAACAATTCATGGAAGAAATATTCACTGTTCTTATGCATAAACTTTAAAAATAATTTACCACAATTGGCCAAATTATTTTCAAAGTATAAACCGAAAGATAAGAATACTAAACTTTCCCCTGCTCACATTTGAGAGTCTGTCAGTAGTCAACTCCAAGGCCTTTAATCCCAGGCTTTAAATAATTCAGATAACACTTGATTACTCCATTGCAAGAACCCTTGAGCTCTGCAAAATCTGAGTAACACAATATTTTCCACATTTAAAAAAAGGTCAATCTTAAATAGTAGGCATCAGACCAAAGTATGCAACTCGTTTTTGCATTGACTATATAAACTCTGGTAAATATCAGTGTAGTTTGCTACCAAGTAATTCTGCATTCTTGCTTTCATTACCAAGCCCTCTAGTTCTACAGCTTAATTTGCTCAACTCAGAATCCCCCATCCATACATTTTCTGGGTTTAAAAGCTTCTTTGAATCATAACAAGTGAAATGGTTAGTTATGTAACTCAGAAATCCAAAAGTGTACACAAACGAAATTTTAAACTTAAAAGAATACTGTTTTGACATTCATTTTTATTTCTTTAGGAAAATCATTGTTTTATATCTTTTGACAACCAAGATTCAATATTTGCTGCCTCTGTTACTTGTAAACATCAGCCATTACAAAAGAGCTTTGCTCACTTGGCTAAATTACAACCTAAGTAATGTGAAACAGACAGAATAACCAAGAAATATTGGCTTCCAACCCCAAATCAAAAAGCGACAAAATTTTGCCATCAAAAATGTCTAGCTGAGTTCTAAATGGATTAAACTCATCCATAAAACTGATGTATGTAGCTCTTCACTTTGATGTATAGTAGGGTCCTTATATGTCTGAGCTTGTGTTCATAATTATCATGTAACCAGATAAATAAAAGACACAAAATTAGGTTACAAACATCAAATAAGCTCTGTAAAAATTACCAAAGTTGAGCAAAGAACCCACTGACTTTAGTGGTATGGAACATTTTTAATCATTTTCTTCTCTCAAACTAAACTCATCACATCCTTTCCCCTCAATCCTTGTCTGAGCATAGGAATAATCAGTTCCTCTTCACTCTAGCAAGCAAGTTTAGTCTTTTCATATATCTGGCCTGAAACAACATGAAGCAGAAAATTTACAGATTGCATTCAGTATCACCAATAAGTACCGCATTTGACTACTGCTCATACCATTTGGAAACCAGTCCTCACATGACGACTGGCCTGACACCTCATCCATCAGCAGGGTGCCCAGAGCAGAGCTGGACAGTCTTCCTTGCTCCATCTCCAGAGGGCAGGCCCAGTTGGGAAACAGGATTCTCTTCCAATAGCAATTAGATCTTTAAGATCAGGCCTCAGCAATATGACCTAAAGCCATCCTTTCTTGCAACAAAGTCTCCAGCATCTTCAGAGGAAGAGACCGGGAGTGAGGCAAATGAGGAGAAATCCAGGTCTCCGTGGCCTGATTAGAAACTTTGTTGTGTCAAATAAACTTTGGCCACTGGAGGAAAGTACCCCATGGTTGCTCTGGCTTTAGAAAGATCTGTCCAGGGCTTCTCAATCTTCTTTTCACCCCTCTCTCTCTCACTCCCTCTCTCTCTCTCCCCTCTTCTCTTGTTTCAAAAGGGGCCTCTGGTCAGCGCTGATTAATAAGTGTTTTTTGTTGTGAAGTGTTGAATAATAGAGGATGGCCGGTGACCCAGTAAGGACTAAACCTTGCGCTGGTTTATTGTGGCAAGCTGAGAAAGGGGCTTTAGGCCCGGGACCCCAGGCACTGACCCGCACACATCCCGCGGATCGCCTATTCATTCGCACAGCCCTCCAGTCGCCCAGGCTCCCATTGTTTGCTGAGCAACAATGGAGATTTCGCAGGGAAAGTAAAGCTCTTTTCAGATTCCTCTCTGATGTTTTGCATTTAGGGAAACACCGACGTCCACTTTTTCCCCCGACATTTTCCCTCCCGGCATTTAAAGCTGTTCGTTTTCGGGGAAACTTGTGTGAGTTTGGCGCTTGATCGACCAACACCAGTGTTAGGAGGAGGCGAGACGGGTGGAAAAAGGATAGCCCCAGAGATTTCCTTTTTTTTTTTTTTTTTTT